>NC_085942.1:1800000-1991363 GCF_963556715.1 Cydia fagiglandana
TCCGGTTTCCGTCGGTCATTAATATTTGATTACACTTTAAATAATCTATATGAACACAACTAGATTAGATTTGTTATCAAATTAATTTTCAGTGCCTAAGCATGCAGCCAATTAGTATTATGGCTATTATATTAAGAATATCTACGTTTGCATAAGCTATAAGCTCAAAAATCCTCTTGGCCTCGTTTTTTCAATCGGAAAGCTCATTCCTTCAGATAAGCTGCGAGAGCTTACCGGGCTTATCTTTTTTATGAACGGCATTTATATAAATAATATTATTTTCTTGTAATTTAATCGTAGCTACAAAAACATGGTAGAGTTGGAAAAAATATGCAAAGATTTTGATAGCACCACGCAGTGCAAGTGTTATTTTAAACGTCAAACTTCTATGAAGTAATGACGTTTCTTGGTCTAACTCTAGGAACTAGAAAACTAAGACTGTATTAGGTATTTATTTGTTTTTATTTCGCCTTCCGTGCGTAATAAATGTCATTAGAACAATCTATGGAAATAAAAAAAAATTGGTGAAGGAAAGTTGACCTCACATTTCTTTTTAGCGTCGTTTTCTAGTGACAATGGCTAAAGATAAACATTATATCTTCGCAATAATCATATTCATAATAATTAAAAAAAATGGTTTAAGGCCTCCACAGACGTTACCGATAGGAATTGCATGCATTTGATCGATGGATTCAATCCATTGCACTTACTTAGCCGACATGCAACATGTTGCAACCTGAGTGAAGCCTAGAATCTAGATCTCTTAGTATCTAGATCTACCTAAGTGCATAAAAACATTGTTAAAAATACCACCCCATACTTCAGCGCGCCATGTAATAATGCATCATTGAGACGAAAAAGTAAAAAATAAGCCGTCCCATAGACAGCGACACTCGACCACAGACAAGAGGCTCTATTTTTACCAGATTATGCACCAAGCACTCTTGCTTGGCTGACGGAGCGTGCCTTTGCCTACTATACAGGTTAAGAGTTTTTTAAAAAGGTTGGCAGGCCTGATTAAGCATACTAATTTATCTTGAAGTTTTTAAGCACGCTGCATAGGATACTTGGTTAATTTTTATGCGGCACGTCCGTGGATTCTTGCTTTTTTTAGCCGCCAGGTTGTCGCTCTACCGTCCAGTGCATGAGGATATGGGAGTAATTATAATCGATGGACCGAACACGGAGAGCCGGATTCGTGCGTATTTTTAATCTAAAGACGAGTGGGTTCACAGTGTTACAAATTAATTATTTAAGTCATAATTTAATTTTCATTGCATTTCATAATGAATGAATGAATGAAAATCTTTATTTCAGGCAACTAGTGGCCCATACATAAATACCTTAAAACTAGCATACATATTATAAAAATATATTTTAAAACTAAACACTACAAATCACATTATGGCTGCGATGCATTACGCAACCCCGCAGTATAATGTATAGCGTTAACTGGAAGGGATCCCATACAGGGATAAGTTCGCCTTTGTTGTATTTAATTCACTCTGTAACTGTGTTTTTTGTGTTTTTATTTCTATGTACATACAATAAAGTATATACATACATCTGGACTACCAGCATATATTGTAACGGTAGCATAAAAAACATGCGGCACGATTTTACTTTACTTTATGTCCTTGTGTTTTAAATAAGGATTAAAATCTGTTTGGTACAATTGTAATTTCAAAGTTTACTACAACATTAAGGCTACCATGGATCCTAGAATACGTAGATAAGTACATTAAAGAACAAACCAACGTACAAATGCCATATTTTAACATCAAACCCTACCCAACTAGCAAAATCACGCTAACAACAGTCTCTAGACTACAATTTTGTCGCTCTTATATTGATTTTATATCATCGTATAAGCCCGGGTTTGGGCACAAAGCATAAGCGTATTTATTTTAATATCGTTCTAATATCAGTCTAATTGAATGTTGTTTGCATTCACAGTAATCTTTTTCAAAACTATATTAAGCTGCTTTAGGCTAATATCGCTTTTACGTAAGTATCTTGTAAGCCTACATAGGCTTATATTGGTCGAACGTAAGTATCTTGTAAGCCTACATAGGCTTATATTGGTCGAACGTAAGTATCTTGTAAGCCTACATAGGCTTATATTGGTCGAACGTTAGAATCTTGTAAGCCTAAATAAGCTTATTTTGGTTTGAAACATTCTATTTGTGAAGTATAAATATACGGGTGAAATTAACTGCAACGTGACAAAAACATTTAGTGTAAGTGTTTATCAAACTTTTTATGAATTATGTTTAAATATAATAACGTGCTGTTTATCATCGTCTGTTTATGTTTCAGGGTAAGTATTCACATGGGAAAATATTATTTATTGTAAAGTAGACCCTGTTTTACACTTCAAACTTTATGCGCCTACTCAAATATGGTATTTGAATATTTTTATAATTATTTTATTTCTTTATTTTGTATTGATAGTCAGCCATTGATGTAGGTGCATTTTTCAAGCGCACTATTAGAGTATTTTAAGCATTCTGAATACAAATGATGTGGCCATGTTGAATTACTTATACTAACAATAGTGTTCCCAAAAACGATTTAAGATCAAACCATCTGATATTGATCTTCTCTATTGTGATATAAGTGTCTTGATCTTATATCACTCTAATATCTTACTAAAGTGCTGCTGTTGATCTTATTATAGCTTTAGTAAGATCAGAAAAGTACGTACTTACAGTGTTCTTATGCTATGTTAATATTAGTCTTACATTCTTACAATAGCATTTAGAAATCTAATATAAAATCAAATGAACTAAGAGAATGAGGATATAAGACCAGGTACTCTCAAGTTCAATGAGACTTCGTAAATGTTGTTGTAAGAGCAAGAGGCTTATAATAGTATTATGCTATGTTGATATTAGTCTTACATTCTTATAATAGCATTTAGAAAGTCTAATATAAGATCAAATGAACTAAGAGAATGTGGATATAAGACCACGTACTCTCAAGTTCAATGAGACTTCGTAAATGTTGTTGTAAGAGCAAGAGGCTTATAATAGTATTATGCTATGTTGATATTAGCCTTACATTCTTATAATAGCATTTATAAAGTCTAATATAAGATCAAATGAACTTAGAGAATGTGGATATAAGACCACGTACTCTCAAGTTCAATGAGACTTCGTAAATGTTATTGTAAGAGCGAGAGGCTCATAATAGTATTATGCCATGTTGATATTAGTCTTACATTCTTATAATAGCATTTCGAAAGTCTATTATAAGATCAAATGAACTTAGAGAATGTGGATATAAGACCAGGTACTCTCAAGTTCAATGAGACTTAGTAAATGTTATTGTAAGAGCGAGAGGCTTATAATGGTATTATAAAATGCTCTTATATACATATATAAGACTAGGTAATAAGACTAAACTTACTAAAGTGCGTATTAGCTTGTCTAAGACTAATATAAGAGCGATGACAAGTTCAAAACAAAAATAAGAGCGCTATAAGCTCACTACTCTTATAAAGTGCGCAATCTGAGACTTTTTTGCTAGTTGGGTAATCACTTACGTCCTTATAAATCTGTAGCCTCCTAAGGAAACAAATCAAATGCGACTCTATTCCAATTGAATATGATTTAAATTTCATCGAGCTGAATAAGTACTATAGGTAGGACCTTGGGCTTTAGGATAAATGGCAGTCACTTACGCCCTTCCTTTCATAAATCAATAAATAAGGCAGTTCGAAGGGTTCGCGTGCTTCGCTAACGACAAAAAAAAACAAAAAGTGCCAGGTCATTGCCCTGGTTATCGCACTGATTTGGTTAATGAGTTTACAATGGCGTGCAAGCTTGGTGATTAATTAGCGAGGTGATTAGCGATTTTAATGATTTTGTCGTGGGTTTGATTTGACAAATATTGTATCCGAAAATAACCTTATTGAAAAACGCTTAAATTAAAAACAAAAATACTTTAGACTTTAGAGTTTAGGGTTAGTTATACTAAGGCGCCCAGAAGGCTAGAAGGCTTTAGTGCAGCGGTGGGCAACCTTTTAGCAGCCAAGGGCCACAGTAGTTAACAAAGTTGACGCGGGCCGCACTTTGTTAATATGTGTGACTTTATCAGACAATGTCGTCTACAATATTACATACAGAATAGCCAGGGGTGCTCGCGGGCCGCAAGTGAGAGGTTCGCGGGCCGCCTGCTTTATTTAGTGTAAAGAAAGTGTTAGCAGATTCAACAACATACATTTCAAACGAGATTTTTTTTATGTTTTAGGAGACCAACAAGCAGACGAATCGCCTGATAGTAAGCATTTGCCGTCGCCCATGGACATATGCAACACCAGGAGGGTTCCAAACACGTTTCCGGCATCGAAGATGGGAGTACGCTATTAGATGTAAGATCATTTAGTCTCAAACGAAGAATTCATTAAAGTTAGTTTCAAATGTTCTAAATGTTCCTAAAGCATTGTTTTCATTGCTTTAGAAACAGAACATTTGACATTTCTGCTAGAAATATTAGAAGAAATTAAATTATATTCGTTAACATTTGTCGCATAAATACAAATTAGCACTGGCCACATACGCTTTTAAGGTGTTGAGGGGTAAGATACATAACCCCACAGTGCTGGGCTCACTGGGACTATTGGTGCCTCAAGGACCTCGACGGCGTGCGCCACGCCTGCTTGCTCGCCCTACCGCGCGTACCAACTTACTGGCCAATTCACCCACTGTCAGGGCGATATTAATATTAAATGAAGTATCTACTAAAGTAGACTTATTTAACTGCACCTTGACTGAGTTCACAGAAGCTACAAGCCGCCAACTATGTTATTTGTGATATTGTAAATTTTTTTATGTGTTGTTAAAAATTGTTTAGTTGTGTTTAGTTTTTTATAAATATGTAATATTTATTACGCGTTGGACTATATAGTCTGTAAGTGATATGTATTTTTTAAATAATAATAAATAATAAAAATAATAAATAATGTTTTCAAAGCATTAAGTAAAAGATTCTAACACTCCAACATCTTCCACGGAAAACCCAGGCAAATTGTGCTATAAATGAGTCTCACTGTACATACAGAATTTTCCGTACATTCTTAAACAACTCCACATTTAAATTGAAAACATCCTAGCTGAAAAGGAAAAATTCTTGTCAGAAAAAAACGGTGAAAACGAGTAAAAATGAACTTTAATGCGCAAAAAATAAGCGCCACGACAAGTGCACAAGGTCGGTCATAAAGTCTTGGGACAATTTTAATGAGGCGCCGTGTCAAAGGGAAAAGGACTTTAGCTATAACGACATAAAGGCGTGTGGGGCCGCTAATGAATAAGTTAGAGTTGCGGGGTGAATGGCCTCTGAAAGCGGTGTAGCCAGAAGTTTGAAACATACCAACACTTCCCGTAGTCTATGCTTTTGGATTTTGTATAAGTATCTGAAAATTCTTTTTAAGGTGCATCGAGGTAACCTCGAAAAAGGGGTAGGTAATTTTGAAAATGATTAATAGAAGACTAGTTATTAATATTTTGTAAAACTTTTAACTAAGAGTATATCGTAGTCAACCATAATATGGCTTTCCATCAGAGACGGGTTATTATGCTTCATCTGCAATAAGGGCCTTTTTTCAGAATCTATATTCGAATTCCAGATGGAAACGGCCTTATTGCACTTGAAGTATAAGGACCCTTCTATGCTGCAAAACATTTCATATCACATACCGTAAACTCCCAACTATAGTTCAAAAACATCGTACTATGGTCCAAAATGAACTAGTATATCTTTGTTCAGGTCTATTATTATTGAATTTTGTAGTTCTAATTATAAGGCCAAATATTTTTTATAAATGAAAAAAAAACAGACTTAGAGCATTGCTATTGGTACTTAATTGCATATTTAACTCGAGGACCATAGTTGTAGTATCTACTGACTATAGATCTATATTAAATCATCGCAACATTCAATGTACAATTCCATCACGAAAGCAAAATGACGTATGATGTTCAGCAAATAGTTAAACACACTTAAATAGCACATTACGGTCATTCTAATAATTGTCCTTTCTTAAACCAGTACAAGTATGGTCTAAGCCGTTGTAACAATTGTGTGTAAAGGCAGCTCAACATATACCGGTCTTTGAGATGTAAACGATAATAGCAGAGCTCGGTTGGAAACTTTCGGTTTCATTCGCAAGTTAGTCTAGGACTCTAGGTCACTTATTATATGGGCTAGCTTTATGTTAGGTTAGGTTAGGTTCTACAAGTTGTGACTTTAGAGTAGAGTTAACAGTATTACGCATATGCGGCCTGATTCGAAGTGTAAGATACGTTAACGTTAAAAATTTGCTAAAGATACGATATGAACCGAATATGGACTGGCATATCCGATCCATGTCGTATGTTTAGCAAATTTTTGACGTATTCTAAAGTTCGAATCAGCCCGATGGTCACAGTCGGTCACACGGAGGTAGGTACTTTACAATATGTGAATATGTATGTATTTGTAACTTCTTGGCGATGGACGCTTGTTCAGATAGAAGCTCTTTGACCGCTTAGATATAACATATAAAACTTTCGCGATTTGAATACATATTAAAATATTAATTTAATTTTATCGGGTCTATCACGAACTCATTTTGTTACCTTTATTTCCGACGTCATCCGTCGTCTATTCGTCGTTTATTCGTTGTCGTTTATTTTCGTCGTTGTCGTCCGGTCATTGTGTCACTCTTTGGGAGATGCCTATGTCCAGCAGTGGACGTCCTCTGGCTGATATGATGATGATGATTAACGACGTAACTAGACAGGTTGCACGATGCACCCGTCATGGTCGTAGATAACCCATAACGTTACTCGACATTATCAAAATAATTGAAGAATGTCCTTAAATTCGCACAAGTACCTACCCCTTAACCCCCAAATGTAATGACATCGTACAAACACTAGATAACCTAAAAATACAACCCTGACGTCGCTCGAATTACCTTTGTCCACCCGCCATTACAGCGGCCATTTTTCATTTTCAATTATGCCAAATGTACGGCGTAAATCATATAGGTACACGTAAATACGCAAAATGCATATACAGGGTGGCACCACCCCGCAGGGTGTGTTTAATTTGTAAACGGGAAACGGAAATATATACAACGCTTATCCAATATTGGGGATGCATGGCAATAAAAACATAATACGTTGAAAAGATTTTTATGCGATGGGATGAAATTTTTTTATGAAGTCGGGCTCTTTTATTGGACAGTATTGAATTTTTGATGGACGCGAGCCTGTGTGATGTATTTTGTAGTGGCCTGTCTGCCGTAGTGCGCAGTGGATTTAGTAATGTCATTATTTATAGTGGTTATGAGTTATGCATTCTGATGGAACTACTCATTTGTAGCATGGAAGTAAAAAATAGCATGCTCCTAAATATCGAAAATCCTATCCTAAATATCAAGGGGGAGGCCTATGTCAGCAGTGGACGCGTTATGGCTGAGATGATGATGATGATGCTGAAATATCGAAAATATAGAGAAAATAATCGACACGACCACGATTTGAAGATTTTACTATGGCTCCAGCATCCCGGGACGTTTAGCCAAGCTTTTGCAAGTAACCAAGACACTCGAATAGCTTTGTTCGCTAGTTATATTACGGATTGATTTAATTACGGATTGAACTTGTTTGTCATAGTTGTACAGTCGCCATCAGATGTATCGGAGCGGCCTAGGTGCTCACAAATATCTAAACACGCCTCTATTGCCAAGGCGCTAGAGTGCGTGTTCAGATATTGTGAACACCTTGGCCGCTCCAATATATCTGATGACGACTGTACTGAACTATAATAGTTGTGTGGTTTTACGGTGAAGTTTGTTATTTCCAAGGAGCTTCGACGTATCTTAATATATACGTTGGCATAAAGGTTAAAATTTGCATAGCTTTTTAAAGCATGGGTAGGAATTAAGACCAGGTAGCTCCTTTTAATATGGAAAGATAATTTGCGTTGTAAAAAATTTTCTGAGTCATATTTTTAGAATGAGATCATTATTACCAACTCCGTAATAGTTCATTAGCTTCGAATCGAACATAAATAACACTAGAGAATAATACTTTTGAGTCCATCTAAGCGAACTCTGCACCGAGTTTGACAAAACAAAGTGTGGACAAGTCATACCTACATCAGTATGGATATAATTGTCGTCCTTATCTACGTAACAGCGTGATAAAACGGTGTCCGTGACTCTCTATCCCAAAGTGTTAAAAAGTGACAGTTATTTTATCACTTGGATAAAGGTGGATATAGCCATCCATGATACGCCGGCAGAGCAATTTGAAGTTTAAGATGACAGTTCCACATTATGCAAAGATAGCTTGGTCAGACTATTAACACATTACATTATTAATACATTACTTATCAGAATTTTAATTATCAAGGCAGCAAACAGATCTACTTAAATCCACAGATTAAAATAAATTAAAAATCTTAATTTACATTCGAATTTCAAATTGGCTCGCCACGTTAATTCCATCGATCATTGCTGGCTGCAATCCGCCAATCGGGAAATAAAAACAGCCACCCCCCACCCCCACCCGTCTGCTGGGGTGTGATTTTTTCGTACGTCACTCCGCATTATGTACTTTTCGACCATGTATTCGTTGTAGTTGGATGTGTGCTTTAATACCGGTTTTTGTGAAAATTTTATCATGGTTGATGTTAATTCCGGCCCATATCATTTAGGTACTAGCTGGTGTTTAAAATGTGTTATTGATGCATAAAATTGCATTATGAAGTGGTTAAATTATAAAAAGACAAAAGCGTCATGTTACGAATTAAATAAGAAGTCTAAAGTAGTAACACTGACTTAAACTTGTACCTAATTGTATCATCTATACCACATGGTTTTGCACCGCCTACAACTTATCTGCTTTGCCTAAAGGTTGACTGGTAGAGAATGCCCTATGGCATTAAGTTCGCCTTTTGTACAGTGTATTTCCTTATGTGCAATAAAGATTAAACAAATAAATGAAACGCACCTCAACATCGACACTGGTCAAGCGCGTAAAATGCCGTTTTATACTTGTAAGTTTGGAGTTCTGTACTGAGACAGTAAAATTTCTTGAAGATACAAGATTCCGTGTTAGGCAACATAACTAAGGTTTGTTGAGCAGCCTAAAAATTGTGAAAATTACTGTTTACATTCCTCGTGATTACAATACAGACCGCACTTAGGATAATGCGTCACACCTGTACTGTCATAACGTTGTATACGGACATAAAAATGGTATCCACATAAAAATCGACGCGGCTATTGTGTACACACACCAACGTTATCCTAGTGTGTGTGCTAACGCTTGCAGGGCTGAGCTCGATCGCGTGCAAAGCGCCGTGCAAAAATGTGCATTATACACCAACACCAATAAAAAATGACCTCCCGCCCCCCCCGCGCCGCGAACACAAAAAGACGAATGCGACGGACGTAGGTTTTTCACCAGGGATCCTTTTATGTTTGTTGGGTTGGGGAAGTAGATAAAGGCATGCGGGCCCCCCCTCGCTGTCATGTATCATGTATCCAGTTTGAAATCCGAAAGAATGCCTGTCTATGTTCGAGCTTTGTCCGGGAATCAAATGCGCGATCCGGGAAATTGGGAATTGGTGGCCGGTTTGATGAAGGCTCTTAATGAATCCTGGCTGGAGACAATGGCGGTCAGTTTCACGCTCGCTGAGTAAACTTATATCGTAAGACGTTATCTTTCTTGCGACCGGATTCTCCCATATTGGTCTGTCATTCTTGCCAGCCATAGTTCTATTTCACTGATTCATTGGATACAAAAATAAATGACTAAGGGCTGAAGATGGTTTTATTTTAATTAATATTAGTTATATGTACTTAAATTAAATAACATTAACTTAAATAAAGTATGATTACGGTGTTTTACATTGCTTAAGGTAGGGTTTACATGAAAGAATTTAAAATTAAAAAGCACACGGAAAAGTTGACCTGAATGCTAATTTTAATTGGCGTTAAAACCCCCCGCCTTTTAATAAACACCCGTTTCTAAAACCTAAACAAATTGCTCAGTTTGTTAACTTAATCTAAAGCCTGTACAAATCCCAAGCCTTTTCACTTTGCCCAGCAAAGTATATGGACTTTAACGACCATGGCAAAGCCAAGAGATTTGACCTCCTTTATAATTTTATGAAAAATTTTGTAGAAAATGGAAAGTCTAGAAATACATGCAGTTTGTTATGTTGGTGCTGAATTGATGTTACGTACGAGGTGTGCTTTAATGAGATAGGAGTTAAACTTTGATGTTTGAGTACATCTTTTAACTTAGATAAAGTCAGGGAAACTTCCTAAAATGTTTTAATTAACGAGTTTGAGATCTAAAAGTATAACCTGTAATTAAAAACTGCAGGAAAATAGAAAAGAATACATTTGAAGCTGAAATTTTAATCCTCTCCCTGCCAACCAAAAGAAAAAAAGTACAATTTCAATTAAAATTAATTTCAAGTCTCTAAGATCCATCTGGCATTGATAACGTTGTAACTTCAGACATAAAAGAACTTCACGGACCTAGGCCAACTCTAAAAAGTTTCCACGTCGAGACTTTTATGAGGGTGAAGTTTTTTCCACACACACCTGGGGAGGCAAAAAAGGAAGGAAAAAGAGGCAAGAGAAACTGTGTTATGAGGTAAGAAAGAGTGAGGCCAGGGGCACGATCGCAATAAAAAGACAGCGTTAGGTCGCTGGGAAACTTTTTGCTTTGGAACTTGCTTTTAGAGGGGAGTTTCTTACGCGTTAAACGGGTGAAAAGAAAGAATTGGTCAGTGGCGTTTTGGCGGCCTTTTTACCTTTTCTTTTGCTTTTGTCCGGTTGTTTACTTTTCTTCTCACGTGCCGTGATGTGAGGGCTTTGTCCGAAAACAGACTGGGTGTTTACTTTCGATTGTGTTGATATTGTAAGCTTTTTACGTTATGCAAAATGGGTGTTTTAGATTGTAAGATTGTGAAGTAGATCGCCTAAGTCATGTTACAGTTAGGTTAGAGTGAATGTTAGTACAAGAATACATTTTTTGCTTTTCCCGTTGCTTTTATTTGCTCTAATTAGATTTATATACAACAGTTAATTGAATTAATCTTTACTTGATGCAATACAATGTTAAAACGAGATAAAAATAAAATATGACGGTAATTAATCAAGCAAAGCGATATTTTTATCCACCTGCAAACTTGTTTGACGTGTTTATTTCAAGTTTTTGTTTTTACTTTTTGCTTTTCTAGCAAGATTTCGCCCACACGAGTTTATTTATAATTATTTAATTATATAAATACCTCAGTTTATATTGTGTTTTGTCGTCTGACAAATACTAACCTCAAAATCAGTGCTGATACTCAAAAACAAAAGTAATGCTGATATAATTTATAGACA
This sequence comes from Cydia fagiglandana, assembly GCF_963556715.1. Classification (NCBI taxonomy): domain Eukaryota; kingdom Metazoa; phylum Arthropoda; class Insecta; order Lepidoptera; family Tortricidae; genus Cydia; species Cydia fagiglandana. Next base: position 1,811,402 of record NC_085942.1, read on the forward strand.
TTCATATAATAGATCGACAGAATCCATCTGCATGGAGTTTGCATACATATATTTATTTATTTATATAGTTGGTATCCCGTATCCCAAAGGAGCGCTATACTTGACTTAGGATGGTATTCTACCTATCAAATTTTTTTGTCCAATGCGTATTGTGTCTCACACTTTGCTTAACGGGAGAGTGAGACACAATGACATTGGACAAAGAAATTGGACAGGTGGAATACCACCCACTGTATGAAAACTTATTAGCGCGCTCGTGCTCGGACTCTAGAATTTTTTAGTAAACATTATTTTATATAGAAGTCAAACGAGCAGACGAATCTCCTGACGGTAAGCTATTACCGTCACCAATGGACACCTGCAACACCAGAGAGGTTGGAAGTGTGTCGCCGGCTTTTAAGATGGAAGTAAGTACGCCCTTTTCTTGAAGGTTCGAAGGTCGTATCGATCCGAAGGTCGTATGAAGCAGTGGTGGCCGAGTGGATATGACGTCTGACTTTCAATCCGGAGGTCGGGGGTTCAAATCCTGGCTCGTACCAATGAGTTTGTCGGAACTTCTGTACGAAATATCATTTGATATTTACCACTAGCTTTTCGGTGAAGGAAAACATCGTGAGGAAACCTGGAAAAAGGCGAGAAATTCAAATTTTCTATGTGACAATAACCCTTCCCGCCTACATTTTTTTAATTTTGCCGCTCTTTTCTATTGACGGAGATTGCTTGACCGAGTATATGTCTGTATGAAGTCATAGACAAATTATTTTTAAACAAGGCCACAGACAAACAGTCGGACTGCTCTTATTATGTCGATCACAAAAACTAGCCTGGATGAAACAGAGCGCTAATTGAGCAGGTGAAAGTAGAAAGGTGTTTTTTGGAGTTTGTGTCGCGGCACCTTTCTTTCAGACGTAATATGACCGATATTCATTTGTCAGAATGTTAGCTTCTGAATGCTTCCGTGTGTAAATACGGTAAAAGTCCTAAGAGTCGGATCACGTTGACTTTTCAAGTTTTCATGGCAAGTGCTACGTCAATTATGGAGCTTAAGGGCCCGATTCGGATTTTGAAATAGACATCTATTAGATATCTTTTAGACATCACCAAGATACGATAACGATATGTTTAAGATCTAACCTGTCAAATTTGACATTTGCGCGATTCTGGAGATACTCTTGAACGATTTCCACAGGATATGACTTAGAGATCCAATTCATATCTAATAGATATCTAACTCTATCTAACGTAAAAGTGACATTGGTTGCCCGAATTGCGCTGCAAAAGAGAACTAGTTGATATCTAAACTATAACGTATCTAGAATGGATTTAGTGCGTGTCGTCTCTTGTGAATATCTTGAAGTTCGAATACGGCAGTATAGTATACTAGCGACCCACCCCGGCTTCGCAAATTAACAAATTATACACCTAAACCTTCCTCAAGAATCACTCTATTGATAGGTGAAAACCGCACTCGAGTTTATAGCGAACATACATACACGCAGACAGACGCGCCGGGGGGGTTTGTTTTATAAGGCAAAGTTAGTGTGGTCAGAGTCTAGTGCTCAAATACGTTAATGCTTTTTTTTATGTAATAGTCAGCAAACGAGCAGACGAGCCGCCTGATGGGAAGCGGTCATCGTCGCCCATGGACATAAGCAACACCACAGGAGCCACTTAAGCGTTGCCGACCCTTGAGAACCCCAAATACCCGCTTCTTGAAGAATCCCATGTCGTAGCGCAAAGGAAATACCTCAGGAGGCAAGTCATTCCACATTCTGCACGTTCTGGGAAGAAACGAGCGAGATGCCCGCTTGTTCTTGGTGTGCCATGTATCTAAGAAGTGGGGATGAACTTTGCTCCTTTGGCGGGAGGTGCGGTGATAAAATCGAGACGATGGCACCAAATCAAAAAGTTCTTCCGAGCATTCTCGTCTCTCCGAAGGCTAAGAAGTTCTAAGCCGTCAGTAAGTTCGGGATCGCTGACAGTACGAACTGCCCGCCGCTGCATGCTCAACAGATGACACCCTGCTGTCACCTGTATTGACAATGACTTATGTTTACTTAACAGAGATTTGTCCACATACCCAACGAAAAGCGTATGAAAAAGTTTTTGTCGGGTATTTTCTCACACAAAAAAGCCTATAGTCGCACCAAACAAAGTCTGCAGCGGATTTGATAGCCCGCGTAGTGTAAGTGTTATGTAGACGTCATAATTTCATAGAAGTTTGACGTTTAAAATGACACTTGCACTGCGTGGGCTATCAAAATCGCTGCAGACTTTTTACTGTCTGACTATAGTCGCCTCTTTCCGTTACGATTGTCTAGTGTTAACTGTTAAGTTTAAACCTATATTTCGTGGCCGGACTGCAAGTTGCAGAATAAAGTTTGTTCCGCATTGTGCACGTCCACGCGGATCTTGAAAACGGTAAAAATTGGCCAAGTACACGCGTACTTGGTCAATTTTTACCGTTTTCAAGATTCTGAAGATGGTTCCCAATTCGTAGAGGTCTTAGATTTTTTTATGAATGTTCTAAGATTGCATTAATACGGACGGTAAGTATCAAAAGGAGTCCGGTAGCGGTAGAGAACAAGATCTTTTTATGACTAGTATAGTGCAAATATAATATATTTGAAAAATGAACTCTTTACGAACTTATTTTTTTTAAATGTCAAAATTTAGCAGTAATTTTTATTATTTATGTGTAAATAAAATAAGGTATAAGGTTGTTGTTAGGTAAATGTGTCAGTGTCAAAAGTGACCTTGTTGTTTGAAGAAACGTCACATTTGACACTGACATATCTAATCCATATCGTTTCTAGATCAGATCTATTAATTGACGTATCCTAAAGTTCGAATCGGGCCGTCAGTGGACATTGGCCTAATAGTTGTCTTCAATCCTAATTCTAAGCATTAGGTGTGACATATGCACATAATATATTGATATTAGGTTATCAAACATAATAATATGTATGCTAGTTTTAAGGTAATTTATCTATGGGCCAATTATAGTTGCCCGAAAATAAATATTTTCATTAGGGCGTTATAGGTTCTCGCGGGCTTGGTTTCCGCAGCGCGGCGTCATATTATTGCGCCTTTCTTGCCAACCCAACTCTACCAAGAAGCCAGCAGACCCTTGACGTTGCCGACGACTTCTGGGAGAGATCCCGAGAGCCGAGGTGTTGTGTCATACATTAGGACGTTTACCTTATAAGTAATTTGATTACATTGGCTAGCTTACTGTAGAAATTGCGTTGTCAGTTCGAACTTTAACTGTATTTTCATATAAGATATACCGGGTGTGGCCTGTAACATGAGCAAATAATTAAAACATAGATTGTACTCCTCACACGGTGACACTTTTGTTCAACAACTTTTAAAAATTATGAAGTATTTAGTCTCCCTATTTTGCATACAAAATAAATATTATCTTCATTGGACGCCATCGCCACGCCATATCATTGTGATTGACGTTGCTTGTCACGCCTTAAACATAACAAAAATCGCAATACATTGCGTCTTAGAATAAACTTTAAAGTGTATTAAAAATCAAACCACAAGTTATTTTTAAAAGTCGCTGAACAAATGTTGGTCAGTATGAGGAGTACTGCCTACGGTTTAATTTTTTGCTCATACTAAAGGCCACACCCGGTATGACATTATTTTTCTGTTATAGCATGAATTCGTACTGTGCCTCGCTCAGTACATTTCTGTTTCGCAGTTCAACTTAAATATTGACTTATGATCGGGCAAAGCCCTAAAACAACCATTAACGACGCACACAGCCCCACCGCACACACACACCGATTCGGCGTTTTTATATTGTTGCACATTTAAAAAAAGGCGACAGACAAAGATGGACTGATGACGAGATCCGCTCGGAACAATACAGCGAAAGCGGGACAGCGCGATTCTGTCACGGCCGCTAAATAAAAATGTGCAAAGTGTTCCTTTTTTAAAATGTGATGCTTTTTTTACGTTAGTCTGCGTTTGCAATTAGTGCTGTGCGGTTGTCCCGCATTGGGTATTAGGAATCTATGCAAATGAATGTTCCGAGTCCTGTGGGATTTCTAAAAGCTTTTTCTGAACGTTATTGTTAGTTACAAAGGGCATCGGAGATCGCGGAAGCTTATTCATACTACAAGGTCGAGACACATGTTGTGCTTGGAAGCAGAACGGCATTTTCTCTATGTATTTATATGGCACATATGCTCATTATGCTCTTATGGATGTGGAGGTTGTAAAGATGCCTGCAATAGCGGGGATTCTTTACTCCTACATCTTTATAGCGGTACAAACAGTAAAATATTTGGAAATTGTTTTCACTGAAATAACTTATAGAAATATCCAGTTTAAGATAGCAATATTACTTTTATGTCTACATCTAGCTTAGACATAGCCAGACCAAGGTAACGCTGCTTGGCATTTTCAATGATAAAGTGTGACAATGTCATTACTTATCATTATCATTAGTATAATTCTATGAAAATATACTTATGACGTTTGTGATGGACAATCGATAATTATGTTCTATTCAAATTGGTGCAAAATTAGTTTAGACCGTATCATATCTTTAGATTCACTTTTGTTTTTAAATAACTATTATTTATGGCTCAATTTCGGCTAAAGTATAATAAAGACTTCATCCAATAGTCAAAATTGTATAACCTATAAAATGAAAATATCGGGGAGATCGAGCTTTGCTTGGAAAACATATTTGAAAATTAAAAAATGCGCGTTTTCCCAGAGATAAGAACTAGCTAGATCGATTTTTCGTCCCCGAAAATCCCCATATAGCAAATATTATTGAAATCGTTAAAACCGTTTCCTAGATCCCCGAAATATATAAATATATACCTATACAAGAATATTTGGATATTTTGTATACAAGCTGGATGTATTTTAAGATTTTATTTGATCATTTAGTCTATTTGCAAGATGTCTTACTTGCAAACATATTTTGGGTGAATAAATGATATAATCTTTTACAAAAATTGCTCGTTTAAAGGTACCTATTAAATAAGATAAATGTCATATACTACAGAAAAGGTGACTAAGCTCAGTCGTAAGCTCGGAGTGTGACTGGAAAACTTAGGTTTCCAAACTTGTATTGTATTCATAGGACAGTCACCCAAAACCGTAAACCCTAACCCGCTAGGGATGCGCCTAATCCAGGTGCAAGAATTTTTAATACCGGAAAAAATCCCGCATGTATGCGGCACGCACACACTAGCACGCTGTCGGTGCATGCTTTACGCTCGGAAAAAAAGTACTGCGTTATTGATTTTTCTGTACAGCGAGGGGTGGGGGCCTGAAAACCGTCTGCTGAAAAAACGGAGACGAAACGGCGCCTCCCTTTTTTAATTGGTGATGGTGTCAATGGGGCCAATCCGGTAGTGGCTTTTGTGCGTTTTGGGTTTTAATGGCTTGTTAGCGTCCTTAGTTTTGAGGTCCGTGGAATTGTGCGTTTCGTCTGTCAAATTTTTTATGCATTTACGTGGTTGCAGTTGCTGACAGGTTACGAGTATACGGGGCTGCAAAAGATGCATATGCCGAGCCACAATTGCGGATAGGGTAGATGGGGCCGGTGGAAAAAAGTTTTTAAATAGGATTAGTTATTTTTATTTAATAGTATGGCGTTATACAGATACAAAAAAACATAAATCTAATCCAGAGATTGATTATCTACTTGATAGCTTCGTTGTTTAGTTTAATCAGGTCTTCAGACATTGCAAATTGCATATTTTCATTATATTGCAATATTTGATCGATCAATTTAATCCATTGTATAATGTGTAATGTATTATTAAAGTACCTACCTCAAATAGTCTACAATGTAAAGAAATCCTTAGGTATTTAAATTACCGTGAGAAATAATGCTTCATGATCAGTCAAAGATAATAGGTATAGAAAACTCCATCACACCATAAAAAAAGTGATTTTCACTATTTCCATTATTAAAATAACCACATAAAAGAATAATACGCATTTTGAGCAATTCTAAAGATAAACTTTTAAAAAACCATAAAAACATAAAAATTCGTTTAAACCTGAAATTTATGTTTCAGCCGCTGTTTTAAGGAATCATGAAAAACTGTAAAATTTAAAAAGTTTACGTACAAAGATGAGAAGAATGTTTCTTTGATTTTCAACCTTACTACCACTAAGCATATTCGGGCACCGCTTGCAAAAATGAATCTTATTCCTTGAAGATAAAGTTTAATTTCCAAGCCTCCAGTATACGCAAGCCGGCCTATTTAAACGCTGTAGAAACGAAATGTCGTCTTATAGTAGGAAAGTACTGTCGCTTACGTCCTTTTGTGTACGGAGGTCGGGATAGAAGTTAAAGAATTATGCCTCACGAGAATGCGAATGTGTTAAAAGTAGGTGAGGTTTTGTGATGTGTTTCGTTTAAGTATTTTGTACTGGCAGATAATTAAACTCACACTTTAAGATATAAATGACCTAGCCCAGTGGTGGGCAAAGTACGGCCCGCGGGCCATCTGCGGCCCACGATTTTATCCGGCCCGCCGCCGTTCCTACGAAACAATTAGTATATGGGCTATATGGCATTGGCCCACGATTATCACAAATCAAAATAAATTTTGGCTACAACTCTGGCCCTCCACTTAAATTTCCTAAACTTTCTGGCCCCCCATGAAGAAAGTCTGCCCACCACTGACCTAGCCTAAGAAGAAAGATAAATAAATGAATAATAATACAAGTAATAGTATAAAACAGTATTTTCAAGAGAAATGAAGTTTTGTCAGTTCAAATCTTTTTCTTACTCTTTCTGAAGGGCGAAGGTTTGTTTGCTACGCGCCTATCGCTACGAAGTGACCGCTACGCCGTAGCCAGGTTACGATTCAACAGTTTACGTAAATAGTATCGTTCTACGAAGGCGTACAGGCGTATTCGGGAAACTAGATAATTGTAAGATTAGAGACGAACTAGACATTTTTGGGATCTACATTAGATATCGACCAGATGTGACTTGGATATCTAAGTCATAACTTGTGGATATCGTTCAAGAGGACGTCCAGAATCGCGGAAACGTCAAATTTGACATATGTATCTACCTTACAAATATCTTTAAATTATCCATATCGTAACTTCTTGATGTCTAATAGATATCTAATTCATTTTCCGAATCGAGCCGGTGTTCCGATTTTAAAATATGATTATGATTTGATATCAGTCTTAGTCTCAGTGCGCTGCTGAGTAATCTTTCACTTTTTTTTTTATTCTTGTATTTGGATAGAAAACGTTTTAATTTATTATTCTTTAAATTGGAATTCTCCTACTGGATTCAAGAATTTATTCATACTTATTCGATTTAGTTTTATAGTAAATGGGGCAATTCGCCAGTCACATTATTAAGTTAAAAACTGATTAATTAAATACCTAGTAATAGTTTTACGCTGCACCCTTACAGGCTACATTTTTCAGTACATAGTTCAGACTCGAATAACAAAAATGTGATTCTTTATTCTTTAAATAAATACAATATCCCCGGGTCGATACCTTTTATTGTTTTGTCCACAGTTGGGACCATTTTACAAATTATGTGTTTGAATTGAACGTAATAAAAAAGTTTCGTACAATACTACTTTGCTTCCCCCCCCTCGAAAATTGCACCAGAAACTCCCATGCTCCCATGTAAATGACCTTTCATTTATTTAATGCATTTGATGGCTGCACCAATAAGTGCATCCTTGCGCCGGCGCATGGCGCATGTGCAATTAGCCGGGAAGTGACGTCACATCCGCCCACGCGAGGTCAGGGTTTGAACGGGGGCGGTCTGGACGCTCAAGATATTCTTAATGTGGATCGACCTTTAAATTGAAATATCTGGGAGTGAAAACATATAAAAACTCAAAAATGCGCGGTTTTCCAGAGATAAAACCTAGCTAGATCGATTTATCGCCACCGAAAACCCTCATATAGCAAATCTCATCGAAATCGTTAGAGCCGTTTCCGAGATCGCCGAAATATATATATAAATAAATAAAATGGAATTGCTCGTTTAAAGGTATTTTTAAATTTAATACAATCTATTTTCAGATGTATATCGTTATCCTGCATACAATATATCATAACGGTATAATTTTAGTATAAATTTAAATTAGCTACTTATGTAGCCGAAATACGAGCAAAATTTTAAACAGAAGTATATTTCTAATACCTTGCAGGGATACCAGCAATTTGGAACGCCTTATCGTGCCCGGTAAAATAGAGGGAAAAAGGCCTAGGGGTAGAAGTCCCAAACGATGGTCGGACCAAATAGCGGAGGAACTAAAAATATCTGTCAGCGACGCATTCCACCAAGCTACAGAACGGGACCGATGGAGACAACTAGTTGACGGAATCAAACGGAGTCACGATCCTCAGCAATGAGGGACCGATTGAAGAGAGAGATATTTCTAATAGAGTAATTGAGATTAATCATAGAACCTCGCTAGGAAAAATGTATCTTTCTTGAATAACTTTTATACTGCTTTTATACGACAGTGCCTATGCCTATTGCCTAGCCAAGATGCTAATCGATCGAGAAATCAATAGCGAATACGCTAATGTCTCTCAGTCCAGTTTATTGCAACCATGGTATTAGGGGCTGTCCATAAATTACGCCATCGATTTTTGACGATTTTTGACCCCCCCCCCCTATAATCATCCAAAAATCATGCTTCAAATGACTCCATTTCCTCCTACTTCATGCTACCGTCATCCGATGTCCAGATCCCCCCCCCCATTTGAAATGACGTAATTTATGAATAGCCCCTTATAAGTGCCACTTGCACCATTCAACTAAACCGGGGTTAACCAGATAAACCTGGAGTTACCATGGTTACAAGTACAATTTGACAGTGAGTTAACGGTTTGACTGCTTAACCTTGGGTTAGTGGGATGGTGCAAGTGACCCTAAGATGTTCTTTCATTTTAGTTAGTACTTACATTGGACCCTACTAGGGCGTGGCCACATTTAATCATAATTAATCTAAAACTGAGTTGCACGCAAACATAAGATAAATATGGAAATATAATTCAATATAGAAGTTTAGTTTATTAGAGATTACCGTTTCATTCACTACGGCTGTCCATCTGAAGCTTCTTTCAAAGGATTAGACACATTATAAATGTAGAAATAGATAACGACAGCATGTAGACAGACAGACAGCATGCGATCTATCGCGTGACAAGCGCAGCCGCGATATCGCGTAGTCTAGGCGGGGCGGGGTGCGAGTAACAGCGACACCCCCATTTTCATTTTGTAGAGATTAAAAGTTTAATAAGTAAAATAGTAAACGGCCTCCTAGCCTAGTCGGTAGTGATCCTACCTACGAATCCGGAGGTCCCGGGTTCGAATCCTGGTAAGGGCATTTATTTGTGTGTTCATCACAAATATTTGTTCCTGAGTTATGGATTCTATCTATATAAGTATACATGTGTATATTATATTTATCATCGTCTAGTACCCACAACACAAGCCTTATTGAGCTTACTGTGGGACTAGGTTGATTTGTGTAAAATTGTCCTATAATATTTATTTATTTATAAGTTTATACTAAATGTTATATACTAAAGAAACACGTACTCGGTATAAGGGATTCGTATAGGAAGTGGAAGCACGTACTGCTCGCCCTTAGAGTTGGTGAAAGACGCCTAGTCTTTCTAAAATGGCATAGTAATAGTCGAGTTAATAATTGAAATAAAAGCTTATTATACACAAAAGGCTCCATCACACAGGCGCGTTTTGCGGGCGGCGCGTCAGTGGGGCGCGCCGCTTTTACACATAAAACGCTCACGCCGTGCTCCCGCCCCGCCAAGAAAACGCGCCTGTGTGACGGAACCTTAAAAGTAGTCGTAGGCAGTTTTATTGGCAACTGCTACCTGAACTACATTTTATAGGCATAGTGGATCAATCAGCATCATGGGCGCCTTTGCACCAAGAACGGCAAAAATCTGTGAATTGTTAGTTTTTTTAGTTGTAATTTATTTGTAAATACGAATTAAAAATTAATTTACAACTAAAAACTAAAAGCTGTCATAAAAATAAGATTACCTCTATAAAATAAAGCTGCATGTTTAAAGCCGACCACTGATTAACAGTCCGCCGGACGATATCGGCCGGTCAGTTGTTCGGAACTGTCAAATTTTTGTTATATCCGATATCGTCCGGCGGCCTGTTAGTCAGTGGTCGGCTGGCGAAAACTCGCCGGCACTGCCGACCCACCCCTTGTTATGGTGTAAGTTTAGTGATGCGATATCGATGCTACTTCCGACTGATTTACGAGTGATCCAACACGAACACTTATAAACCAATACGATAAATACAGTGAATGGCTAAATTTGACTGCAGGCGCTTTATCGGCATATCGCCGTATGAGTCGAAGCGTAGGTATAATAATTGTCGAGTTATTACCTTGTTTATTAACCATTGACGCAAAAACAGAGGTTGTAAGTTATTTTCTACGGGATGGTAATATTTTTTCGTGTTTTCAGGGTTGGTCCCATATTAAAGGTTGCTCAGTATAATTCCAAAACCTCCCTGGCAACGGGAATGCAGTTACATTTTGGCCATCGTGTATCTCCGACTAGGCTAGAAGACCGTTCCAAATATTATTAATATTATTATTAATTGATTTATTTATTCGCGGTCAGACGGACGTACCCGCAAAAACTAAAACTAAAGGTGAACAGTCCATTTCCAACGACAGCTGCATTACTGTTCATTTTACTATGGAAATTGACAATGACAGCGACGCGTTCAGTACCGGTAGTGCAGCTGCGGTTAGATATGGGATGTTAGGGCCCCCCCACATCTAGCGTCTTTTGAGCGTCGGCGTCTACAATTCTATGGCCGAACGTCGACGCAACGTCGACGCAACTGCGCAGTGACGTCATTTTCCATAGCGCTGACCAGACGCCGACGCTCGAAAGACGCTAGATGTGGGGGGGCCCATACCATAAACAAGTAGGTATAGCACGTTGCTGATGCTGACTGTAGTCAGTGGGGAGACCCTTCTGACTTCGGGAAAACTCGTCTCCATTCGGCATTGCTCCGAGCAATTATTAGGGTTGACACAACTTGACGTCCCTTTGCGTGCACGACCACAGATAAGATAATTACTTGAATTTTGATAACCCTAAATAGTCGAAAGGGATAATGCCATACATTAGAAACGGATATCATTCGACCCTGAATCGCTGTCAAACTTCGGTTTTGTAGGAAGTGTCCTTTCTGTACGGTCGTACATACCTACTATTACCACAGAATAAATTTAATAATAGTACTAGGTACAGAAGCCTCACTCTCTAACAAAACGCGTCTGTCACGATCAGCACAGATATGGCCGCTAGGTGGCGACAGCGCCACGCGCGGCTTATGGCAAACCCCAAAATTGGGGCCGAACGGATGCATTTTTAGCTACCTGTAGCAAAGCGACGAAATCGCGGAGTGAGACACGCCTGCTATTACTTATTCTGTGCTGTAGTCTGGTTGTCAATTGCGCGTCATGGCTTTGAACCCGTCCCCCGGCATTGGCCCGGTTATGCAATTACCGCCAGACGCGCCGCAGACGCAGGTTCAACGCATTGTCTCTGTCACGTGACCGTGCGTCACTACTCGTCACGTGACCGTGCGTCACTACTCGCCACGTGACCGTGCGTGACACTTGTCACTGATCGTCGGCAACATGACTATTTTTTATCGACAAAGCCAATCGAAAAGTAAATATGTCACTAATGTGTGTTATGTTGCGATAAAGATTGCCTGTGCATGGAACACTATGCATGGATCTTTATTATGTATCTATTGCACAAAATAATATTAAAGATCCACTGTAACCTTGAAAGTAAATTAAAAAGTGAAACAAAGTAATATAAATTAAACTAAATATTTTAATATTCTTGAGCACCTGTTTCTAGCAGTACTGTAATTAGTTTCATATAGATTTTTAAAAAACAGATTTGCCCCGGAGGCACAAAATTGTAGTTCTAATAAGTAACTTAATTTGATAGCCTTCTCTTCAGTTAGTGAGAGAGGGAAGATAGTAGGTATAGCCGGTCTAATAACTTTGTCAGTAGAAAAAGGCCCGAAATTGAAATTTTTGGGCCTACATTTTTTAAATTTGCCGCTCTTTTCTACCCTCAACTGGCTTAAGGAGCCATTTGAGGGTAGATTTTGTTTACTTTTATTTAAATACCTATCACTGGCTGGCCGCTGGCTTGGTCACCTGGAGAGGATGGGGGAGGATCGTGCTGTGAGAAGAGCGTATGTGGGGCATCCGGGGGGAAAACGTCCGTCTGGGCGTCCCAGATACCACTGGAGTGACGAAGCCCAAAAAGACCTGTCCGAGTGTCCGCCCTCGGAATACCCAACTGGCGTGAAGTGGCGCAGAATAGGGCAGAATGGCGCTCTCTTGTGTCAGAGGCCAAGATCCTCTTTGGGTCACTGAGCCAGTGATGTATGTATGTATGTATGTATGCAAATACCTATACAGAGTATGTATATACTTTTAATTCATGACGATATGATCTAGGTATTTGAATTGGCCAAGAATCTCGGAAAATAGGGACATTTTCCACTTAAACTTAATTGAGGTGAGAACATCTAATTACACTGAGAAAATTCGAGTTAAATCTCCCCCATATTGTACCATTCTTAACCCTATTTGTAGTCACAGAAAGTCCAAATTGGCATGAGTTTAAATGCAGTTACGTGTCTTTGGGCGCCTAATTGAGGTGCGACCAAATAAATTAGATAGCGGTTAGAGAGTTAAGGCCGGCTTACACGATTCGAGTCGGGAGAGGGGACTTAACTAGTGTAGAACACACTTAACGCTGAATGGAAAATTGCAATTCACTTTTTTATGCTTGATGTAAAAAATTTTGGGATATGATATTGTGGGTGTATTTTGGAATTATGATTTCATTTATTAGGATAATATTACCTACCTACCTGGTAGGGACCTGTTTGTACTGCTGTGTCATAGGAGAATTTCCAAAATTTCAACATGAAAAAAATACAGAAACTTCTCCCATTTTTGTATGGGTAGGTACAGTCGCCAATGTCGCCATCAGATATATCGGAGCGGCCAAGGTGCTCACAAATATCTGTGCACGCCTCTATTGTCAGGGCGTTAGAGTGCTTGTTCAGATATTGTGAACACCTTGGCCGCTCCGATATATCTGATGGCGACTACTTAAGTTAGGCAACAACCAGTGAAATTAGGTACTTTTGCCAACCCTGATTTTTAATTTAATGAATTGAATTGCAATATTGATTGCCGGGGTTTGGACCGTCAAAATCAGTCAACAATCAACCCCAGACCAACGGACAATCCGCATGCAATTAAATACTTCAAAAGATCTAATCTGATTTACTAGACCAACCCTATCCTAGTTAACCCTTCACCTATTCTGTAAATAAAGGGCTAACTAGTACCCTGTCACACCAAGACGCACTACGCAACACTATATCAAAACTTTAGAGTCAGTGAATGTGAAAAAGTACTATTTCGTAGTTAAGGGTAAGTTATTAACATGTCACACCTATTCAACATGTCTGTTTAACATATGTTGGTTCCGTGGTCAACATATGTTGGATGGTCAGTGGGTACCTAATTTGAATAATTTGTTCACTTTACGAGTAAGCTGTCTTATGCCTCGTTTGAGTTATAATAGTAGCTTTTTAATGATCAAATCACTGGTATGGGACGGGAGATATATTTTGATTTATTTATCAGTAACTAAGTAGATAATGCTATTTAATTACACAAACGGGTCTACCGCGATATAATTTCATTGTTTTTACCTTAAAAATAAATTCCGACGTTTCAGCTGAGTTGCACCAGCTGTGGTCAGTGGAGCTCTTTACTTGACCACAGCTGGTGCAACTCAGCTGAAACGTCGGAATTTAAGGTAAAAACAATTATTTTCACTGCGAAAGATCGAACTTACAACTTGTTTTTCTTATTTTTTCGCAACTGTATTAAAAAACGTCGTTCGATACACGTGCGGAAATATCATTCTTGTAATGACATACTTTCCGCACTAGCCTCGAAATGTACTATTTTATCTTTATCTTATCTTTATCTTTAAACCTACCCTATTCTACACAACCTATTCAAAATATTTTCGAAATACTTTCTGTTTCAGCTGGAGAAAAAATATGCGAAAAGAGTTTTATGCGTAACATTACATTATGACAATCAATTATTATGCGACGAGATATGATCCCAAAATAAAGCTGTATGCACACTGCAACCTGCGAACTAGGGCAAGTTGCCCTTGACCGTCGACCTTGAACGCCCCACCCGCATTATTATTTCACGAGTGTGCACCCTCCTTATGGGGGAGAGATGGGATTATTATAAGTGCCTTTGTTTTCTGTTTGGTGTGTGTATTTTTGGTAGGGTATGTTACAAGCACATGATTTTTTATTTATAATTGGATAGCTTTTTGAAATGTGATTGCTTGGAAATAATTCAGGTTAGGTGTAGGTCTTTAGAAAAAATGCTACACCATTAACTTTTTTTCGAAAAATCATTTAACTTTTGGGTTATTTAGAAGAATTTCATAATCATGAGTAGGTACTATTGAATGAGACAACGAAAAAAAGTGTCCCCAGTTTTTCATACAAATTTTGGGTGTCAGTTATGTGACGGTCCATACAAAATGTATGTACAAATGTATCACAAAACTGACATGTTCTGAGACATATTTGTTTTCTTTTTATATTGATAGTCCTTGTGATTCCGAGTAGAAATAACCCACCCACTGTGACAAGGTACAGTCAAGGAATTTAAATTCCGACCCATTTCGTACTTTGTCACAGTGACAATCAATATGAAAGCCGCTAGAGACCTCATACGGTTGTCACTGTGACAAAGTACGAAATGGGTCGGAATTTAAATTCCTTGACTGTACAAGTGCTGAAAATATTTAAATTGCTTGACCTATTATTAAGAATTGAAGTCCGGTTTTGTTTTATTATACGTATTTAAGTATTTAAAAACCTTAGTAGGTAAGGTGTATTCGGGTAATACCGAATGTCGGATAATTCCGAAATTCAGATGAAAATCACCCTTATTTCCATCATAATAAAAGTCTCTTTTCGGAATTTATCCGACAGTCTTCGACATTCGGAATTACCCGAGTAAACCTTACGTAGTAAATATGTTGCAATTTTATTTTAACCAAGGAAATATCTTTTGTGCAAATTGGGAATCCAATTAGTCGATATTGACAGTCAAAACCATAGTACATAATAATATAATTTAATTTTAAGGGGCCCAATTTCTTAGATATATTTTAATTTAATTTTATTTTATTTCGTATTAGTTTTTAGTTTTAATTGAGTTTTATTTTATAGATAAGTTACTTAGTTTATTTTTATTTTTAATATTTGTATCCACCTTATAAATAAATATATTTAAGTTTATTGGTCTATTTCAGCTAAGCAAAGGCCTCCATTTGAATCTGTTGTGAATATTCTTCGACCACCTTGATACTGGCTAATGGAAGGAACCCATTTTTAGGGTTTCGTACCTCAAAAGGAAAAAAGGGAACCCTTATAGGATCACTCCTGCTTCTTCTGTCGGTCTGTCCGTCTGTCACAGCCTATTTTCTCGGAAACTACTGGACTAATTACTTAAGTTGAAAGTTGGTACACATATGTAAATTAGTGACCCAAAGACGGGCATGTAACGTAAATAACTGAATTTTAAACATGGGGGCCACTTTTGGGGGGTAAATGATAAAATTATAAATTAAGTTTTTCAAACTATATCGTGTTATATGTCAAATAGAAGAGCTCATTAGAAAAATTTCAAATATTTTTTTTTTATAATTTGAAAATATATAGGTTAGAAGTTATTTAAGAAAATAGCCAAAAAATGACCATTCCCTCCTTTTATCTCCGAAACTGCTGGGTCAAAAATTTTGAAAAAAAAATACAGCAAATAGTTCTTTACCTATATGACAAGAAAACCTATTACAAATGTGCAGTCAAGCGTGATAATGTGCGGAACCCTTGGAAAGCGAGTCCAACTCGCACTTAGCCGGTTTTTTTTAAACTGACTGACTAAATGATTTGAACTTTCTCCACGTATTTGACAGATGAAGACATCAGATCGTATGTAACTTGGATCTCCACTTCCAAAGCAACTTTTCGAGACAAGTAACTCACTATTCGAACTTAATCCTTATCGCATTGAGATAAGATGTACAAATGGTCAGTCAAGTGTTAAATATGTTGTATCATGTGAGTTAACGCGTGTTACGTATACAGTAAGTTTTACTGACAGCTGACAGACAGGGTTACAAGTAGTTATGCAGCTTTCCCTTATTGGTTTGTTTGGTTTACACGGTTTTTTTAACATGTAGTATGTACATACGTAGAATTTTTTATGAAATATAATTTTTGAATTAGCTTTATTTAACCCAGCTTAATAGCTCGACAGCAGGCGTGGCTCACTCCGCTATTTCCTCGCTTTGCTACAGGTAGCTACAAGTAAATCCGTTCCACACCAATTTTGGTGGCTAGCCATAAGCCGCGCGTGGCGTTGTCGCCACCTAGCGGCCATTTCTGTCCTGATCGTGACAGACGCGTTTTGTTAGATAGTTTTCTGTACCTAGTACTATTACTTATTCTGTGTCGATAGTGCATAATTTACAGCAGATTTGAACAAAAAATCAAAAAAGGGTGTAAAATGGTGTACCTTGCCAAGAAAAGGGTTAATGTAATTGTAGTATCTTTATGTTTTAAAATTTTGTTAACATTTATTGTAATAAATAATAGGTAGCAGACCAAATTCATTTAATCAAAACGCCTAGATCAGAATAACATCACAAATATTAATCATTTTCAACTCTATCTCAAAGCAATAAAGAGTAACAATGCAATATCCAAGTTCCTCAATAGCAGTCGGAAGTCCTCGGCGCAATAGAATCATTAATGCTATCAGCCGACGCTGTTTGTAAACTCGAGTACCTACGCGTGAGCCTACACGTGAGGCTAGAGTTTTTATCACGTGATAAAGATACTCGTATATATTTAATATATCATCCGTCTCTTTTGACTAAGGCCCACTTGCACCATCGCACTAACCCGGGGTTAAGCGGTTAAACCGTTAACCTAGTGGCAAATTGTAACCATGGCAACTCCAGATTTAACCGGTTAACCCCGGGTTAGTGGAATGGTGCAAGTGTACGAACTTTTGAGTAAATAAAGCTGTTGTCGGAAGCGCTCGACATAATAAGCGCAATCGGATTGTTATGCTTTCGGCATGTTTGTAATTTGTAAACGGAGGTGCGTGGATTGTCACGTGATAAAGATATATATGATATATATCATCCGTCTCTTTTGACAAAGTGTAGTAACTGACTTTTGAGTTTTGAGTCAGTAAAATACGTCGGTAACGGTCGAATTTCGACTCGGAATTGGATAATTTTATGCTATCGACGGACACTATAGGTATTTCTAAACTGAAGTTAGCTGCGTCAGCTTACCGTGACGTGAGGCTAGTGTTAAGATACATCATCCGTCTCTTTTGACTAAATGTAGTAACTTAGTTTTGATTAAGTTCTTCTATAACGGTCGGAAGTCCTCGACATAATAAGCGCAATCAGACTGTTAATGCTATCGGTGGATGCCATTATGTAATCTGGAAGTGCCTGAGCTCAGACGTGAGGCTGGAGTTTGTCACGTTATCAGGCGTGGCTCACTCCGCGATTTCGTCGCTTTGCTACAGGTAGCTAAAAGTACATCCGTTCGACCCCAATTTTGGGGTTTGCCATAAGCCGCGCGTGGCGCTGTCGCCACCTAGCGGCCATATTTGTGCTGATCGTGACAGACGCGTTTTGTTAGAGAGTGAGTCTTCTGTACCTATTATGCAGTCGCCATCAAATATATCGGAGCGGCCAAGGTGCTCACAAATATCTGAACACGCCTCTGTTGTCAGGGCGTTAGAGCGCTTGTTCAGATATTGTGAACACATTGGTCGCTCCGATATATCTGATGGCGACTGTACTATTATTTATTCTGTCACGTGATAAAGATATACACTTGTATATCATCCGTCTATTTTGACAAAGTGTAGTAACTGACTTTTGTTTACCTAAGTAAAGTTCTTCTATAACAGTCGGAAGTCCTCGACATAATAAACGCAATCGGACCATTAATGCTATCAACGGATGTCGTGTTTGTAAACTGAAGTATGCTGCGTGAGTTTACACGTGAGGCTGGAGTTTGTCACGTGATAAAGATATAGTCGCACCAATAAAAGTATGCAGCGGATTTGATTGCCCACGCAGTGTAAGTGTTATGTATACGTCATAATTTCATACAAGTTTGACGTTTAAAATGACACTTGCACAGTCGTCGGCTAT
Source organism: Cydia fagiglandana (assembly GCF_963556715.1). Taxonomy (NCBI): domain Eukaryota; kingdom Metazoa; phylum Arthropoda; class Insecta; order Lepidoptera; family Tortricidae; genus Cydia; species Cydia fagiglandana. The sequence goes on from NC_085942.1 coordinate 1,829,789, forward strand.
CAAAATCACTGCAGACTTTTTACGGTCTGACTAAGTAGGTATACATCATCCGTCTCTTTTGACTAAGTGCAGTAACTGACTTTTTTTTTCTTTTTTTTTCAATAATATATTTTTTACCTTTATTCAGAGACCAAACTTTTATATCCGCAACGCAGGCTTCGTCAGGTAAACACAAATTTACAATCAGCTACAGGCATCGTGACAAAAAACTATAGCGATAAAATCCGCAACAGGCTTCGTCAACACTACTTTTGAAGTAAAATTCTTCTATAACAGTTGGATATCCTCAGCATAATAAGCGTAATCGAATCATTTATGCTATCGATGGAAGCAATATTTGAAAACTGAAGTGAGAAGAGCTTGTCACGTGATAACGATATACATATATCGTCTGTTTATTGACTAAGGGCTGATTTAGATGGCACGCGAACTCGCATGCGATTTTATAGTTCGTATTTTTTAGCATTAGAAATGAGGTAAACAATCTTGATGTGTCTTTTAATTGAAAAACACATTTTAAAAATAAGTTACGGCAAATATGTAACAATTATGAATCTAATACGGTCATTTATATTCTTCTGCTTTCATAAGTAATAGTTATTGATTTTTAAAAAGCGTTTTCAGTTAAAAGACGTATCAAGATCGCTTACCTTTTTGCAAGTTCTTTCTAATGCTAAAAAAAACGAACTATAGTTAGGTACATTGCGGACTGTTGGTTACGTCCAATCAAAACCCGCGCAATGTAATGAAACTCGCATCGTCTAAATGAGCCCTAATTATAGTAACTGACTTTTGAATAAGTAAAGTTCTTGTATAACGGTCGGACGTCCTAGACTTAATAAGCGGATATCGACGGATGCCATGTTTGTAAACTCAAGTACGCTGCGTGAGCTTACACGTGAGGCTAGTTTATGTCGCGTGATAAAGACGGAATATCATCCGTTTCTTTCAATTAATGGGAGATAAACGATAAAATGATATCATGTGCAAAGCTGAAAAGCCCAGATTAAGTATGTAATAGTTCAAGTTTTTACAAATATAATATGTTTTAATTTGTATAATCTAGCCATACCACATTACTTTTTTTTATTCCGTAGCATTTTTATACCGCGTTTGTGGCACTGGACCTACGGGCGCTTGTGGCTCTAAAGTTGCCCCATGCTCGTCGATCCTAACATTAGCACTGCGTAAGTACACACATACATACATACATACATATAATCGCGCCTATTTCCCGGAGGGGTAGGCAGAGACCACGGATTTCCACTTGCTACGATCCTGACATACCTCTTTTGCTTCCTTCACTTTTATAACATTCCTCATACACGCTCGCCGGTTTAGGGTGCTCCTGACCTGGCCTTTCTCCAGGATTTCCCCATACTCCGTCGGTCCCCGTCCGTCTGTTTCCGTGTACTGCGTAGGTATGTTATCAAAATCGTTGCAGACTTTTCTTGGTCTCTATAAATGATTGTCACTTGACTAAGCACCCCGGTTATCGGTAATTTACAGTGGTTATCACGATTGTCGCCTAACGTTAAGCAGGCCATTAAACGTATCAGCGGATATGGCGGGAATGTTTGTAAACTGCGCGCGCGCATGTGGGCCTTCACGTGAGCATGGGGGCTTTCGGACTTTAATTTGATAATGATTTACGGGATGATTACGGGCTCATTTAGGCTGTGTTTCCACCAGAAATGTGCGAGGATGCGTAGCGAGGAATAAGGTGGATACTGGTGCGCGACGCATCTTGAAACTTAAGTCATTATCAATAGAGATGGCAGCAGGGTGTCCTCTATTCGGCATTAGCATGTCAAACACTAGTACCTATATTACCTTATCTTTGTTAAGAATCAATAGGATGATTTCATTTACCTCATTACCTGTCCTCGTTCAGCGCAGCACTAGTCGGCAATTTTCTATTGGTTCTTAACCAACATATCGATATTCATCCTCGCACATCTATGGTGGAAACGCAGTCTTAGACGGCGCGGGCGCATGCGAGTTTAGTTTAGTTACATCGCGGACTATTGACGTTACAACCAATTCAGCCGACCGATCAAATACCGCATATATTATTGATAGTCAAATGTCACTTGAGATTTTTCGATGGTTTGAATGTCGCTCGATGAATTTTGTGACATGACACGTTTTGTGACATGATATCATTGACGATAAACACATACACACTTTTTCTCAGTAAATATGGCAAAAGCTCGTAATTCTGTTCTGAGTAGAAATAATATAAAAATTCCCAATCTAACGCAAAATTTTTTGGTACAACTTTAAATGGAAATGCCTTGAAGAAAATGCCTTCGCAAAATTAGAAAGCCTAATTTTACAAGCTAGCGAACTAGGTTTAGAATGTTAGGTAAATCCGCAAATTATCAGTTATCAGTCGAACCACTGGAGCAGGCACAATCAGCGTAATTTCTGCGGTTTGCTGGCTAGTCTGGTTACGAATTAAGGACTATGCTGACTAGGTATAAAAAATAAAAGTGTCTACTTTCAGACCATCTGAGATCCAGTACGGATATGATGGTCGTTCTTGTCTACGTGACAGCGTTATAAAACGGCATCCGTCACTTTCTACCCACGGCGTTAAAAATTGACAGTTATTTTATCACGTGGATAAAGATGGATAAAGCCGTCCATAATACGCCGGCAGAGTAGGGTGTTAGTCAAAAATGCAGGCTTAAAACTGTGAATTCGCTTAGTATGACCCCTCTCGGGTCAGGGTCCTTTTTGTCGGTGATTTTGTAAAAGCGTCATTGCGACAACGCCCGCAAGAAATATAAAAAAGAATTTTTTTTATTGAAAAATAGCTAAGATATTTAAAGCCAACTAAAAGAACTTAAAGCCAAAGAAGGTATTCTTGACCAGCGCATCCCAAATAGGCTACAGCGCCATATGATCGGAGCATCTCAAACAGGCGCCTCGCTATATGACCGGCGCATTTCAAACAGGCACCGCGTCATATGTCCTAATAGCCTATACTAACAAACGTCCTCTTTTTGGCCTAGTGGTTAACTGGTAGAGACGGCTTAAGGCATTTAGACTGTTTTTTGTAGGTACTCTTTTTTTTTATATTATGAATGGGCTTACTCATGGCCACAGACTAGCCGAGGCGTAGACGTGGCCTACGACGATGATGGTGGATGGTGATGTGCAATAGAATTTAAATAAATAAATGACCGGCAGATCTCAAGTATTTTTATTGCACTTCTGTTAGTTCTGTTATATTTACTGATTATAATAGACCTCAGTCCTATGACTGGAGCGTCTCAAAACTCTCAAACAGGCGCCTCGCCATATGACCGGCGCATTTCAAACCGAGCCGGCGCGCGCGCAGCCAATCTCACGCGCCGCTACTCCCGCGGCAAAAACGCGAGTCACTGCCTTACTTAGCCCCCTAATCGGTACATGTCTGTCTGCATCCCAGTTTATTATGATTTATTCTAATGTAGGTACGAGTAGTGTGGTCAGAATCAAAAGTAACGGACCAGACTACGCGCCAAGAGTAGGCAATACTTGCCCGTATGCCTCACTCGTATATACCTATTGACTTTTTCCATAGGTTCTAAACAAATCAGAGCGGCTACCGCGAAAATCTAAATTCGCGAATTGAGGGGATCTTTCTCTTTTACTTCAATGAAGGCGTAATTAGAGTGACGGAGAAAGATGCCCGCATTGTCGCAGTTATAGCCCTGAACCGTCGTAGACCGTAGACCTTATGCCAAACCAATGACCAATGATCAGTTAACTTTGCAACATACAAATAAACTCCCCCCCACTTGTATCAATTTGCCAATTTATTTCCCTTCAAACTTATCGTTAACAATGCAATAAAGTGCAGAAACAAGTCCCCCAATTACGTGCATTCTGACCTTGACATTTTAAGATGCACTGCATTTGCATATAAACGTAGTAGCCGGTCGGCGGAATGTGCTGCACGAAAGTACTAGTTTTTATTTCTACTCGTCGCTTAGAAGAAAATTTTGGTCAACACCTCAGGAAGTTTTTAACACGTAATGAACTTACTGTGGCCCATTGGGTGAGATTGTCGACAAATGCTTCTTTTAACATTTTCAACAAGAAAAACATCATAACTGCTGGAACAATAGAGTAACCGTGTTTGCAAAATGGAAATAGTACCCTATAATAATATCCTACGACTATTACGAGTTTTGAAATACTTAGAAAGAAAACTGAAGATGATCATTCCCGCCGCGCATCAATATTTTTTAGGGATGTGTTCTGTAAAAGAAATAAATAAGGCCTGCAAGAATCTCCTTATAAAGAGCCCAAATTGAGTTGCTTGGCGTTTAAAGATGCACTGCGTTAACATATATAAACGCATTTTGGCTAGTCGGGCGCTACCCGACACGATAATGCTTCAAGAACGTGCTTTTTGTAGTACATACTTAAATTTTTTTTTTTTATAATTATAAGTGTTTACATTAATTACAATGATATATGTCCTAAAGTAAAAGTAAAAACTACTAACAACCAATAAAAAAAACTTTTGAGTTAGCTTAGCTTGATACTCGTAAAGAAAAATAGGTAGGGATAAATAATATGTAAAACAAGAAAGATGAAGTAAGTCGAACACTCTGTAAATGTAAAAACGTTTTAAAACGTAACCAATTTATTTCCGTCCACTAAGTCATAAACAACTAATTGAATTTTTAAGCACTGTACAAAACCACTAAATTACAATATTTCTTTGTGATCTAATTTATCGTGATATAATTAAAAGTATTGTTGCTTTTTGTTGGCTGACGCCGGGGGGACGTGATTCAATTTAATAGAAAAAAATGTGGAATATGAGCATTCTGTAGCGTTAGAGAGTGACTTGTAAAAGGCAAGCAATTTAATTTCAGTACCATTTCGTAATGTGTCACAGTGACCACTGGATGAGGTCCCTAGCAGGCGTGGCTCACTCCGCGATTTCGTCGCTTTGCTTCAGGTAGCTAAAAGTACATCCGTTCGACCCCAATTTTGGGGTTTGCCATAAGCCGCGCGTGGCGCTGCCGCCACCTAGCGGCCATATCTGTGCTGATCGTGACAGACGCGTTTTGTTAGAGAGTGAGTCTTCTGTACCTAGTACTATTATTTATTCTGTGCTTTCATATTGATTGTAACTGTGACAATGTCCAAAATGGTTCTGAAATTAATATATTTGACTGTACCACGTAGGTTACGTTTCATATTTAATTAAGGCCTTTGACGAGGAATGAAAAAGTTAAAATCTGATTTTAGGCTAGAGTTAGACTAAAAAAAGTCTGTAGAGATTTTGATAGCCAACGCAGTGCAACTTCTATGAAATTATAACGTATAAATATCACTTGCACTGCGTGGGCTATCAAAATCGCTGCAGACATTTCTTTGTCTAACTCTACTTCAAAGTTGTTACGAAAGCTTTCTTCATGGGAGTCATTTTGGAATAAAAATGTTCTGCATAGTAGATATGTTTTACTGGGTTCTTGTTAATGGATCAAGTTCCAAGTATCTCCATCTTGTGCCTTCTCTTTGAACGTCTGATATACATACAACGTTTACTTCTTTTTTTTACTTGGTCAATGTAATGTATTTTCACTTCCTCGACTTTCATTTCTTACAACAATTTCTTATATCAACGCTTTTGTGCATCACTGTACTGTGCACTAAAACGTATCATCAGGTTTTGATATATATTATTATGGTTTAAGTCATTTATTAGAGTCACGATATTTTACAGATTATTTTTATAATTTTGCTCACGGCTTTTTTTGGACACAGGGCAGGCAGAGGGCAAATGTGATTACTGTTTTTATTTATAAAAATACATACATAATAATTGTAGATATTCTTTAGGTACTTATACCAAAGAGACCGATTAATAAGCTTCATTTGCTTGATCCCACTAACTCAGGGTTAAGCGGTTAAACCGTTAACCAAGTGTCTAATTGTACTGGTAACCATAGTTACTCGATGACATTTCTGCTTTGTACATTTTATTACAAATCTGGCATTATTTCGTTAGACTAAGAAAAGATTGCACCGATTTTGATAGCCCACGCAGTGCAAGTGTTATTTTTATACGTATTAATTTTATAGAAGTTTGATGTTTAAAATGACACTTGCACTGAGTAGGCTATCAAAATCGCTGCAGACTTTTCTTGGTCTAACTCTACTTACAGTTGTTAATATTCATAAATACTTAGAGTTAGACCATAAAAAATCTGCAGCGATTTTGATAGCCCACGCAGTGCAAGTGTCAATTTAAACGTCAAACTTCTATGAAATTATGAGTATTATGACGTATAAAAAATAAGTTTAAAAACTAAAACCCGACTACTGCAAATCGCGCTCTAAAAAGTATGAAACAAGATAGAATTCTTATCTAAAATTAGCAAACAGGAAATATTATAAATGTTACCATTTTTTTTTATAAAAGTATAACGTAATATAATTTACTGAATTTTTTATACATTTACAGAGATTCAGAGGATCGCCGTGGTCGTATGCCACGATTATAAACTTAAAAGTAATGTGGCATACGACCACGGCTATCCTCTGAATCTCTGTAAATATATAAAAAATTCAGTAAATTATATTACGTTATACTTTTATAAAAAAAAATGGTAACATTTATAATATTTCCTGTTTGCTAATTTTAGATAAGAATTCTATCTTGTTTCATACTTTTTAGAGCGCGATTTGCAGTAGTCGGGTTTTAGTTTTTAAACTTATTTTTTATTTAATTAATTTTGGGGTCATGATTTCGTTACTAACTTTTTGAAGTCACTTTATATTACTTTTCCGAGGGCGTCCTCAGTACAGAAATGCACGCAGAGCGCTGCCTATATCGGGCTACGCCCGACTCCTTTAGTGCCTATGAGGGCGCCGATGGCGGCCGTCTTTGGAACGCGTACGTCGGGTTACGCTCGACACTTTTAGTATAAGGGCGCCGAAGGCGCCCGGTTTTGGAACGCGTACGTCGGGCTACGCCCGACTCTTAGTATGAGGGCGCCGAAGGCGCCCGGATTTGGAACGCGTACGTCGGGTTACGCTCGACATTTTTAGTATGAGGGCGCCGAAGACGCCCGGCTTTGGAACGCGTGTGTAGGGCTACGCCCGACTCTTTTAGTATGAGGGCGCCGAAGGCGCCCGGCTTTGGAACGCGTATGTCGGGCTACGCCCGACTCTTTTAGTATGAGGGCGCCTTCGGCGCCCGGCTTTGCAACGCGTATGTCGGGCTACGCCCGACACTTCTAGTATGAGGGCGCTGAAGGCGCCCGGCTTTGCAACGCGTACGTCGGGTTACGCTCGACACTTTTAGTATGAGGGCGCCGAAGGCGCCCGGCTTTGGAACGCGTACGTCTGGCTACGCCCGACACTTTTAGTATGAGGGCGCCGAAGGCGCCCGGCTTTGCAACGCGTACGCCGGGCTCCGCCCGACTCTTTTAGTATGAGGGCGCCGAAGGCGCCCGGATTTGGAACGCGTACGTCGGGCTACACCCGACTTTTTTAGTATGAGGGCGCCGTAGGCGCCCGGATTTGGAACGCGTACGTCGGGCTACGCCCGACTCTTTTAGTATGAGGGCGCCGAAGGCGCCCGGCTTTGGAACGCGTGCGTCGGGCTACGCCCGACTCTTTTAGTATGAGGGCGCCGAAGACGCCCGGCTTTGGAACGCGTATGTCGGGCTACGCCCGACTCTTTTAGTATGAGGGCGCCTTCGGCGCCCGGCTTTGCAACGCGTATGTCGGGCTACGCCCGACACTTCTAGTATGAGGGCGCTGAAGGCGCCCGGCTTTGCAACGCGTACGTCGGGTTACGCTCGACACTTTTAGTATGAGGGCGCCGAAGGCGCCCGGCTTTGGAACGCGTACGTCTGGCTACGCCCGACACTTTTAGTATGAGGGCGCCGAAGGCGCCCGGCTTTGCAACGCGTACGCCGGGCTCCGCCCGACTCTTTTAGTATGAGGGCGCCGAAGGCGCCCGGATTTGGAACGCGTACGTCGGGCTACACCCGACTTTTTTAGTATGAGGGCGCCGTAGGCGCCCGGATTTGGAACGCGTACGTCGGGCTACGCCCGACTCTTTTAGTATGAGGGCGCCGAAGGCGCCCGGCTTTGGAACGCGTACGTCGGGTTACGCTCGACATTTTTAGTATGAGGGCGCCGAAGGCGCCCGGCTTTGGAACGCGTGCGTCGGGCTACGCCCGACTCTTTTAGTATGAGGGCGCCGAAGGCGCCGGCTTTGGAACGCGTGTGTCGGGCTACGTATCTTGTAAAAAAATTGACTGTTTCATACATTTTGGCTGATCAGGACTTCTATACCTATTCACGTTATAAAATGTTGCAGGACATTAAAAAAACACCATGTATAGCGGCCAAACAAATTTCTTTTGCAAAAACCTTCTTGTATCGCCGTAGTCGCGTAACACGCGGATAGAATCCAGAGCGCTGTAGCTAACCGAAAATTTAATGTTTTATCTGGCGCATGCAAGCAAAGCCGGGTGCAAACGCTAACAATATTTATATATTTGAAATGTGCTAATTGAGCTCTTTCCAATGATGTATAACACATCATCATTACTCAATTTTAGTTTTTTGGTTCGTGACTTTATGACCTCTAGAGGGCGCAGTGTTCATTTTTTTGGGACGCCATATAGCCTATAACCAGCGGACGATTAAGACGATTCGAATGACACATCGTTTGTTAAATTATAATAAGTACTTTAGAAGTTATGAGGGAACAGATGAACATACATACATACATACATACATACCCACATACATACCGGTCAAAATCATAACCCTCCTTTTGCGTTGCCGTAGTCGGGTAATAAATAACACTTGCGCTGCGTGGGCTATCAAAATCGCTGCAGACTTTTCTTGGTCTGACTTTACCTACCTACACAATGATCGCAAAAACTAACTCGGACGGTGCTTAATTATAATATAAGATAACAATAACGCCAAATAAAAGCAATTACTTTTACCTTTCGTCTGGGTCTCGGCTAAAACTAAAAAGAAATGCGCTACAATTTTAAAATATGTTGTATTATTTAGTTTAAAGCTGGCCATTCGTTGTCCAGCAAGACGCTGACTCACCCTTAACTAGTATGGTTTGACATAAATAAATGTGTTTTCTTTCTTTCTTTCTAATTTTCCTAATTCTAGGCTTTATAACACTTTTTCATTATTTTATTTAAAAAAAATAATAAAGATATTTATTTAAGTATTTATTATTTTAATAAAACTATAATTTCAATACATTTCATTAATAAAAATCACGTAGGTAACTAGGTCTCTATATTATGTTACAGTGCAATAAAAATAGTCTTCTCTCGTTTTTTGATCGAATAAAAATGTGGTTTTATTGTATAAACGTGTTTGATCTTAGCATTGAAGGAAGTAAGTATTTTCATTGTTTATGTTTATTTATACTTAAATGTAAGTAATTAGCCAGCTGAGTGCCGGCGGCGGTGGTATTTTTTGACACTACGTTTTTTACCATTCGTTTTCGAATACTATTTCCCATAGGGAATAGATGATATTTTTTATTGTGGTATCATATTTTTATTGTGGTGTCATATTTTTATTGTGGTATCATATTTTTATTGTGGTATCATATTTTTAAAACTAGATTATGCTCCGCTTCCTACTGCAGCCTAATAAAGTTATTGCACAGTGGTATTTGGATAGATCAGGTTAAAATATTACTTAACATAATACAAATTAGCCGCGTGCAGCACCGTATTTAACCGAAATAACTCTTTAATAAGCTTAAGTTAAGTTAGATCTTTTCAGTACTTAATTTTTAATTCAGTAGTACCTATATTTTTTAACGAATTATTAATCCTTTATAGGGATAGATAGGGCATACTTTATATCGTAAGGCATAAATTAAAACATTATTACTGTGGGACTTTGTCAATTTGTGTAAGAATGTCCTTTAATATTTATTTATTATTTATTTATTATCTTTTGTATTTATCTCCTATGCAGCATTTTTATGTCTAAAGTGGCAATGAGGCTTGAAATGTGGAATTTTTAAATCTGGTCCGTAATCATGTTATTGTTAACTATTGGACTTGTAATATTTTGACGACCGGTCTGGACTAGTGGGTAGTGACCCTGCCTAAATATAAAGCCGATGGTCCCGGGTTCGAATCCTGGTAAGGGCATTTATTTGTATGATGATACAGATAGTTACTGAGTCATGGTTGTTTTCTATGTATTTAAGTATTTATATATTATATATATCGTTGTCTGAGTACCCACAACACAAGCCTTCTTGAGCTTACCGAAGAGCTTAGTCAATTTGTGTAAAAAATGTCCTATAATATTTATTTATTTATTTATTTATTTATTTAGTAATATAAAGTTTGTCTCAAATGGCAACTAAAGTCAGGCAGTGAACAGGTGTAATTATTTAGCACTCATCATGACTATGTTCCACGCTCATACATATTCATACATACGAGGTATGTTATAGTTACCATAACTGGCTAATTACTCGTAATTAGACTAAAGTGCCGTCGGCATGGTTGCTAGCTTTCAACTACATTCGTTTAACTTTATTACTTTTTTGACGCGCTTTTGTGTAAGTATTTTTAATTTCACTGTTCAATTGAACAGTGAATTTTTTTTTTCAATTCTATATATGCTTACAATCATTATGAATATAAAATGATTATATAGTAATCATTAATTTGTTAAATAGCTGCTATTAAAATCAAATTATATTAGTTTTAATTTTTAATTTTAGATAGTAATGTAGTTTACATTTTTGTTTAATTTATTGTGTTATAAAAAAAAAGAAATTATACCTACATTTCTAATATTTTTATCGCGTTTAGAATCTATATCTATAAAGGTGAGTTAATATACATATACATTTGTCTGAATAATTAGCATTAAAAATCGAAATTTTTAAATTGTCTATTCTAGGAAGTTAATTAGCTATTTGTTTCGGAAATTTGTAATTTAATTAAGTATTTGATTAATTAATCATGAATCTTTATAATTTTTACTAGTACCTAATTTTAATTTTAATTGTAAATGTTATTTGGATTAATTTGTTTAATTGTGTGTGTAATGTAATTTTTTTTAAACACTATATTGTACAAAAATCAAAACAAAACAGGAAAAATAACATTCGTCATTAGTAGAAAGGCGAACTTATACCTTTAACTTTAAGGGATCTCTTTCAGTTAACCTTTGAGGAATGATGATTAATGATGTCTGCAATAAAATAATGTGTTTTATCTTTATTTAATTTATTGATTTTATGAATTATTTTTTTTACGTAGTAGGTATGTACGGTCAGCCAAGAAAGTGGTCTACCACTTTTCGATTCTATCAATCAGATGATAGAGTCGAAAAGTGGTAGACCACTTTCTTGGCTGACTGTACCTGCCATCTCCCGGGCATCATTAATTGTAACAAAAATAATAAACAACATTTACTTCATGTTTTTTTTTTGATCGATTAAAATTGTTTTTTGTTCATTTCTTTACGTCGTTGTTTTTTCTGAACACTTTACCTTTACGATTTAAAATTATTTGTTCCGTATTAAATATCTTTTATTTAAAGACGCGATTTAAAAAAAAAATTTTCTAATCTTACCTGTATGACAGTAATCTTCTAGATAGTGCCTCGCCGCCCGCTGCACTATCGAGTAGTACAAGCTTACAGAGGATGCAAGCGCCATCTTCTACTTCTCTTCTGTTCTCCTTCTTAATTCTTGTTCTTAAGTCCTTGTCGCTTACAGTGTCATCTTCCCGGTTTGTTAAAAAAAAACAAAAAATACCAACTAAAACTTTAACTGTAGTTTGTGTCAAACAAAAAGATAGAAACGAAAACCTAGTTTGAACTGCGTATAGTTGCGGTTATTTTGAATAATTTTGCCGAGGGATAATAATTTTTGCTTGTCGAGTGAAACGGTTCCATGATTTAGGGTCCAAAGTCACAATTTTCACGTTCGCGCCGCAATACTAGCGCCGTCCAAAGGCTACGCGAAATGAAACACGTAATAAAATAATATGAAGGATGGACGCGGCCGGCGCGCGCCGTGGCTGCTGCCTAACTGCCGCCCGACGGACGTTTTTTTGTTTTTTCTCTTCCCCTCGCTGTGGATGCGCCTGAAATATGCCTAAACACGGATCATCCTAGGTTTTCCAAATTTAAAAATACTGGCCGGTGAAATTCTGAGTGCACGAACGGAACGTTTTGAAAAGCCAATTTTTATAATGGTTTTCGAACAGGGCGCAACTTCGTTGAGACAAAAGCATTCTTTTATCTGCCCATCTATCATTAAAGTTTTATTTTTCCTGTTAGAATCTTACTTTCTACGTAATAATTAAAAATATACATACAAGTACCTATTCTTATAAGATTCGCATTAGAAATCTTTGCAAAAACGTCTCAGAGAAAAGGCGGGAAAGGCTTTCCCGCGTTCCGCGACCAGCGTGTTTACTTGAGTTGTTTTGTTTTTTTTCAGCGTTTTGTTTCTATTAGCACATGTACGTGTAAGATTACTATTGCGTTTCGTTCAAACTTTATTTATTTATTGAAAAATATAGCCACGAATATATAAAGTAAAGTTCTACTGTTTTTTGGATAAATAAAAGCTTCGGCATGGCCGTAACAAAAGCATAATGAAAAATTCAGCAATGTGAACATTGTTTCCATTGTTTTTATTATAAAATATTTATCGTAGCGAATAATTGTAATCCAAGACACGTGATAGTATTTGTTTACTCCAGGAACACCCCTGTCAACATAATCTCTTAGCAATTATGACGAAACCCTTTAAAAACGATTCGCGTAAAAATGAAGAAAAACGAGAGAAATGTTCATCAACGCGACACTGCCCCCCTCCCCCTGCCGCGGGCGGCGGGTGGCGAAAGAGATGCATTATCTCCGTCCCGCTCGCTGCATCTCGCGCCACCAAGTTTTATATGAAAACTACCCGCTTGCGCAGCAAGCTTCACACTCAAAAAGACTTACATGACTATTGCGTGAAATGAAACTGAACTTTATTTTGATTGATATAAGGTTAGTTTTGGGTCGGGGTTAATGCTGCAAGTTGCGTGCACATGCGTCTCCACCAAGTTTTCGGATCTTGCAACTGTGAGCACGCACACATCGACATCTAAGTTTAGCTTGCATCTCAACGCGCTGCATCCACGCACACAGACCAACCGTCCTCGTACGTATATCATCTGTGCGAGGCTTACAAAAGTGTGCGTGTAAAAGTTCGTATTGAAGTTTTCGGTAGACTTTCTTTGTGTCGGTGATTTTTTCGCGGCGCCTCGTATGTGTGGGGGGTCAGTGGGATTTTTTTCACTCACACATTGACAGTGTTTGTACGGTTTGCTTGTGGGGCGGTCTTTGTGCGGGGGATTGTAAAAAATGTCGTGTTCGATTCCACCTCTTCATTCCAAAAGGGCTTAAAAGGCTTAGTTTTTCGTAGACTTATGATGTTTTTTATCTAAATAGTTAGTACCAGTACTGCTAATGAATGATAGATAGGAAAGGTTTTCAGGCTACGTACGTTCTAATGACGTAGGATTTGCATATCCACTCTTCGATTTATGATTTTCGTCGAATTCTCCGATGCATTCGGTCAGTTTTTCGTTTTTTTCCTTTTTCTTGTTACAAAGGAAACTCGTGTAGTTTTTAGGAGCAATGGAAGCTTGTTAGGAGGAATTAGAAAAACGGGGAATAAAGTCATTTTTGAAAAACTATGTTATCTTAAGTATTTCACTAAGTATGCAAAAAGAAGAAGAAGATCGAAGTATTGATTGTGATGGATTTATCAACTACACCTATAAAATACAACGAGTTATGCACATATCCAACACTCTGCCTGATGTAATTTTGAAAATCGGTAGGGGAGACTTGGTCACCTAAATTACTTAACCATAAAATATACAGCCAATAAATGAAAATAAATATCCTAAAAGGAACCAATCGCTATATACTTACCTAGTTAAACTTGCTGTTTAGGTATATTTTAAATTTAATATATCTTTATAATTTAGGGGACCAAATCTCCTATAGGATCAAGTCTCCCCAGCCTCCCCTACATAAAAGCCAAATCAATAAAATAAATTAATTTAACAATTGTCAACACAAGCCTTATTGAGTTTACTTTGGGACTAGGTCAATCTCTGTAAAATTTTCCTATTAAGTAGGTAATATTTATTTATTATAAAATCAAGTAGTCGAACATCACGTGAAACTAAATGTCTAGAATACTTCTAGGGGCTGTCCATAAGTTACGTCATCGATTTCTGACGATTTTTGACCCCCCCCCACCCCCCAAATCATCCAAAAATCATGCTTCGAATGACCCCGTTTCCTCCTACGTCATGCTACCATCATCCGATGTCCAGACCCCCCCCCCCCTAATTTGAATTGACGTAATTTATGAATAGTCCTCTACCATAACATAACTAACATATAGCTATACAGTTGGACCAAACTAATTTGCAATGACGTCAATGACAAACTGTGGAAATGTCATCATTCATGTCAAATAAAAAAATATAATGACACGGGATTGGGCACATTTGATACGGGAGACAATCAGAGTGGGGGGTAATACTTTATTTGTTAAGTTAGTTTTTTTTATAAGTTTATAATTTGTATAAGTGTGTAATGTGTGTTTAATCAATTTGTTAATATAGGTATACTTACTAATAATGATAAAAAAATAAATAATGACATGTCCTCACTTTGTTACGTTCAATTCATTGCAAAGTTAGCGTAGTCGGACATATAACTATGATTTGCATTTATACATTCCGATCTGAATAATGTCAAATTAGAAACTAGATGAAATAATGCAATAAAACCCTCACTGATCTCTTAGTCCATCTCAATACTTTTATGCAAATGATCTATTAGGTACTTTTCATTTAAAGTGAAATGAAAGAAATCGATAGCCTAGCATGAGTTTTATCCAACGTTGTAAATTTAAGGGCGATGATGTTAATAGGGTGAATCAACTTTTTCTTGTCTCCTGGGTCACTCTTAAAATACTAGTTATTTCGTATTTAAATGAACCAAACTTGAATTTTTTGATAGTTATTAGGCCTTTCCATAATGGGACATCTACTAAGCGTTTGTAGAACATGGTACAGCAGCTCTTCTAACAAACTATGCTACTATTGTCTCCTGTCTAATGGGACAGAATAACAACAAGAAATAGTTGGTCGACCCAATAACTATTGACGATGATGATGTATGTCAGTGTGAAATGTGACGTTTCTTCAAACAAAACCCTGACATATCTAATCCATATCTTATCTAGACGTAATATTTAAATCTTAAAGTTCGAATCGGGCTGACAGAAGTCACAGACTGCCGTATTCGAACTTCAAGATATTTACAAGAGACGTATTAGATCAATTCTAGATATTATGTTATAGTTTAGATATCAACTAGTTCTCTTTTGCAGCGCAATTCGGGCAACCAATGTCACTTTTACGTTAGATAGAGTATGATATCTATTAGATGTGAATTGGATCTCTAAGTCATATCCTGTGGAAATCGTTCAAGAGTATCTCCAGAATAGCACAAATGTCAAATTGACAGGTTAGATCTTAAACATATCGTTATCGTATTGGTGATGTCTAAAAGATATCTAATAGATGTCTATTTCAAAATCCGAATCGGGTCCAGAGCCACTAGCGTTAGACCAAGAAAAGTCTGCAGCGATTTTGATAGCCCACGCAGTGCAAGTGTCATTGTAAACGTCAAACGTCTATGAAATAATGGCGTAATAACACTTGCAATGCGTGGACTATCAAAATCTCTGTAGACTTTTCTTGATCTACTTCTAGTTATAAATCTTTGTATATTACAATACTTTTTCTACTAACGAGACAATAACCAATAAAACTTACAGCCCTGATAGCCGAGTGGACTACGCATCTGATCTGCCTCCACTGCAGAGGACGCTGGTTCGATTCCAGATTACAACTCGGGGCACTGGAGGCTTTGGTCAGTAGGTTCCGTACCCAAAGGGTAAAACGGGACCCTATTACTAAAGACTCCGCTGTCCGTCCGTCCGTCTGTCACCAGGCTGTATCTCACGAACCGTGATAGATTAGACAGTTGATATTTTCACTGATGATATATCTCTGTTGCCGCTATAACAACAAATACTAAAAAATGCGGAACCCTCGGTGGGCGAGTCCGACTCGCACTTGTCCGGTTTTTTTTCTTCCGTAGGTATATGACATCTATTTCAGTTTATAAAACCTTTTGTTATGCTCTTTAATATTTTTTTCATGAACAGCCACTAGGGCATGTGTTTGAAGAAGTTGCTTAGTTACCAATACCAATTACCAATCATTTATTCACATATTCGACATTAGATATGTACATTCTATGATGAACTACTGTTACCTAGTTTGCGTTTGTAACAGCGCCATCTCTTAGGAAATTTGGACATCTAACTAAATCGGCTCGAACAGCATGCTAGCCCTTCTAGTCCAAATACGCATACGTCAAAACACATTTATGAAAAACCACTCATAATAATGATATGCATTAGCGCTGGCGTATTAATCTTCCAAATACTACGTTATTAGGAGAAAAAGAAATAAAAGGAAGCAGGTCAGTAACTGGACTGAGAGTACGGCACACCGAGACGGGGTTGTGGTTAAAGCTTGAGATTAAACTAGAACCTAGGTTTAGAAGAAGCCAGTACACTTCTGCCCTGCTTATTGTATGTGCAGTAATTGCATGAAAATCATCGTTTAAAATAAGAACTTACTCAAAGAGAACAGGATTAATAATTGCATGACATTACAACTGCGATTACTGCATATGTTGTTAGCACGGCAGACTTGCCATCAGATATATCGGAGCGGCCAAGGTGTTCACAATATCTGAACGCGCACTCTAACGCCTTGACAATAGAGGCGTGTTCAGATATTTGTGAACACCTTGGCCGCTCCGATATATCTGATGGCGACTGTACACTGACAAAAACAAATCGTATAAAACAATTGAAATTGCATTAACGTTTAATGCTTTAAACAGTTCCACATGAGCCTATCGAACCTAGCAGTAAAGTTTACTGTTTGTACGTTACGTAGTAACGAACGTACATTAGTTGATATTGTAATAGCAGTTAATCTGAAATCACTTTATTCGGCCCGATAGATCATATTTTTTTCAGTGTAGCGCTGGCGCCAGTCCTCAGACAAGCCAGCACTGGCGGGAATAGACAAGCGCTCTATGCTGGCAGCCAGCGCTGGCTTGTCTTGAAAAACTGTTTAACACACCTTTTGTAATAAATGATTACACGAGTCAGATATACAGATATAAAAAAAATACAACCATTAATAAATACCTAAAAACAAAGATATACTTTTTTATGACTGATTTAACGTAAATTAAAAATTGTTGCAGTTACATAGCTAGCCCGGCTTTAATTTAAATGTAACCAGTGCCCGTGCCCCCAGCGCGTGTGCACGTACTTAGCTCGCTCACATCACATCTGTAAATAGTGTGCGATCAAGACAAGCGCTCGCTTAGTGTGGATACGACTTATTATACGATTGCATTTTCTTTTTTATATTTGATCATTAATAATTTAAAAAAGATACACATTATATTATATAAATTAGATTAAACATAGTAATAATAATGTCAATAATGTAACTAGAAAGAAAACCTCTCACTCAGCTTTATTTAATTATAAATAAACAGTTAATTTATTATTAATATAGGTAAAAATAAGTGCTTTCCCGTAGCCAGGGAGGTTTTGGGATTATACTGAGCAACTTTTGCTACGAGACCAACCCCGAAATCGCGAAAACAAAAATTACCCTTCCTATAGAAAATGGACCAGCCAAAATGTATGAAACAGTCAATTTTTTTTCGCGATTTTGCGGTTAGTCCCATAGTAAAAGTTTCTCAGTATCATCCCAAAATCTCCCTGGCACCGGGAATGCACTTATTTTTTAGCCACCCTGTAGTACAGGGTGGCTAAAAAATTGGTATGGTATGGTCACGTATGGTATAGGTAGGTATGTACAGGGCCTGTACATACCTAGACTACCTAGAGTCTGTTTGGAAAGAGAAGAGTTGTGGAATGTATTGGGCCCCATACATTCCACGACTCATCTCTTTCCCCACGGACTCTAGCTATAGCTCAAATTATATCAAACATAAATAATAATAATTTCAGCCTATATACGTCCCACTGCTGGGCACAGGCCTCCTCTCATGCGCGAGAGGGCTTGGGCTATAGTGCCCACGCTAGCCCAATGAGGATTGGGGCAAATTAGATAAACATTAAATAAATTATCCATATTATTCTAGCCGCTACACACGGTAATTACATCGTCAGCATCTACCAAAAGCACAATTATTGGCTACCGGCTCTATCAGTAGCCAAGTAGCCACGGAATAGATAGGCAAGTAGCGACTATGTATGTACATCATACACTAGCTAGACCCTATTGATAGTGTTGTGTTCTTGCCGACCAGTAAAGAATGACTCACGTTAGACCGGGCCGTGTCCGGGCCGGAGCTTCCGGCGTATATTTTTTTATGAAAAGCATTACGTGATCGCATGTCATGTCATAGAAAAGTAAGCTCCGGAAGCTTCTGCCCGGACACGGCCCGGTTTAACGTGAATCATCCTTAAGGCTGCCAGAGCTCAACGAGATGAAACACTGGAGTTGCAGGCGTCCATATGCTACGGAGATTGCTTGCCATCAAGGCTTCCGCTAGCCAACCTACATTAGCTGCTAAGATCATAATCCTTTCTTTTTGCCCTATTCAAAGAAAAAACAAAATCAAAACATACACCATTTCACACCCGATCCACATACTTACTAACCTATTTTCAAGGTTCACCCGTTGAAATATTTAGTTAGTCACTTTCGTACGAAACTAGTTTAGAGAAGAATGCATGCAAACGAACTCACTGCGTCTGCTCTGCTGTATTCCTAACGCTTATAGAGTTACAGGTGAGTCGAACTTTGTGAAACCAGAACAGAATAAGTAATACTACCGTACAGAAAGGACACTTCCTACAAAACCGAAGTTTGACAGCGATTCAGTGTCGAATCATAATATAACTTTCCAACTTATGACATCCCTTTCGGCTATTTAGGGTTGTCAATATTATCTTATGAATGGTCGTGCACAAGGGACGTCTAGTCGTGTCTAGCCTAATAATTGCTCGGAGCAATGCTGGGCCGAAAGGATCCGAGTTTGCCCGAAATCAGGAGTGTCTCCCCACTGAAACCAGTGTGATCTTACGTGCACCATTTTAGTGAAAGTTCTACACTGTTCTTTTTAGGGTTCCTTAAATCCGTACCCAAAGGGTAAAAACGGGAGTAACGGGACCGTATTACTAAGACTCCACTGTCCATCTGTCTATCTGTCTGTCTGTAGACTGTATCTAAAAGTTAGTGCATTTAATACTGGTTTGAATGAGCTTACGACGGCGGTGAGCAGTTGGAAAAACACCCCTGCACGCCACAAAATCCTATAGAACCTGAACGTGAGAGACGGTCCAAGTGATGAACTTAGAGCATTTAGGGCTGAAGAGCTCATTTAGACGATGCGAGAACTCTCATGCGAGTTTCATTGCGGGTTTTCATCGGTCGGTTAAATTGGACGTAACTCATAATCCGCAATGTAACTAAAATCGCATGCGAGTTCGCACCGCCTTCTTAATCAGCTCTTTGGGCTGTTACGTCCAATTCAACTGATTAACACCCGCAATGTAATGAAACTCGCATGCGAGTGTTCGCATCGTCTAAATTCTAAATGAGCCCTAATGCTTCGGTTCGGTCATGAATTTAGTCATTATAAATAATGCTCCGAGAAATTCGACGGACAGTGGCAGTGGTGGCACTTGTGGCGTCGATCGCTATACAAAAGCATGGAAAACAGTAGCATGTTTTGTTTAGCTGTGGCAACACTCATTCAATTGTTACTCTACAGAAAGAAAAGACTCCCTCGAACTATCTCGTTCGGCACGTTTCCTGGAGGCGAGAGCGCAGTCTATACTTTAATATGTCCAGTCTGTGAAATTGGCCGTATGGAAGCGTCCAGTAACCACTGCGCGAAATTCAAAAGTTGTATGGGTGACAGACCTTTCGTGCCTACATTATTCAAAGTCGTCTTTTTCTACTGACAAAATTAGTTTGCCAGCCTAAGATATATTTATCATTTTTTAGGCTCCCGTTCAGTTACCTCTGCCATTTACGCGGTCACACTGATGCAAATTCGCACTTCGCTTATGAATAATGTGAAGACCACCTTAGTCGCTGCCGCTCGTGGCTTGCGCTACAACGCGCGAGGGACACCGGGCGTCCTTGCGCCGGCCACTTTCCGTTTCTACGGAGCCTCCAGAACACTAACAGGAGGGTTCCGCGGGTCTACGCCTGCCTAGTGACGACGCAAAAAGTGACTTAGGGTTTCAAAGCGCTTTACTTCACGGCATAGTAATAAATAATGATATTTTTATACATTACAATTTACTTTACCTCGTGTATACGTAAGCTTTAAAATTGCCTCCGACGTTTCCAGGTGTCTGTCCCCACTACTGGGCAAAGGCCTCTCTCTCCTCGTTTCTTCCACTTGACCCTGTTGTTTGTAGGTACTTTCCCAAAAATCCGGATAAAATGCCTCCGAGTCGTCCCGCCATCTCCTTTACGGTCTGCCTTGTATCTGGTTGCTGCTGTTAGGGCTGCTGAACCCCCGGAGCCTAGCTCCCGCGGGCCGACGCTTTGGGTGTCGGTGGGCCGGATTGGAACGCGTCGCGGGCCGGATTTAGCCCGCGGGCCGTGGTTTGGAGACCCCTAGGATAAATGATCAATTATAATAACAATGTAGGTAAAAATCTTCTCTATTCTTTATTTGGCTTTATTCTCGTTTGTATAACCGATATGAGTACGGAACCCTGATAACAATTTTCATTTCTTATTCTTACATTATAATTACGAGGGTCGAGATTATATCTTGGTAATGGAGAAATTGGTCAGAAATTACCTATCCTACACTACGGAGTAGTACCTTCGCCCGCACTGTTAACTGACCGTCCGTAAACCTTATTATAAAAGGCATAAGGTCCACCGATACACAGTTAAGAGTGTTGATGATTGTACGGATGGAGAACTCAGTCATAGAATAAATAATAGTACTAGTACAGGCAGTGGTGGCCGAGTGGATATGACGCCCGACTTTCAATCCAGAGGTCGCGGGTTCAAATCCCGGATCGTACCAATGAGTTTTTCGGAACTTATGCACGAAATATCATTTGATATTTACCACTAGTTTTTCGGTGAAGGAAAACATCGTCAGGAAACCTGCATACATCTGCGAAGAAATTCAAAGGTGTATGTGAAGTCCCCAATCCGCATTGGGCTAGCGTGGGGACTATAGCCCAAGCCCTCTCGCGCATGAGAGGAGGCCTGTGTCCAGCAGTAGGACGTATATAGGCTGAAATGATGATGATGATGATGATGACTAGGTACAGAAGACTCACTCTCTAACAAAACGCGTGTCACGATCAGCACAGATATGGCCGCTAGGTGGCGACAGCGCCACGCGCGGTTATGGCAAACCCCAAAATTAGGGTCGAACGGATGGACTTTTAGCTACCTGTCGCAAAGCGACGAAATCGCGGAGTGAGCCACGCCTGTCACTGTTAACTGACCGTCCGTAAACCTTATTATAAAAGGCATAAGGTCCACCGATGGACATCAGTTAAGACTGATGCTGTTTGTACGGGATGGAGAACTCAGTCAAACTGAAACCGCCACCTAGCCTACATAGTTGGTAGTAACCCTGCCTACGGGCCCGATTCGGATTTTGAAATAGACATCTATTAGATATATTTTAGACATCACCAAGATATGATAACGATATGTTTAAGATCTAAGTAGTAGTAGTAAAACACTTTATTGTACAAAAAACAAAACAAAACAGGAAAAATAACATTCGTCATTAGTACAAAGGCGAACTTATCCCTTAAAGGGATCTCTTCCAGACACAGACACAGACACACACAGATCACAACACATCTAATCTGTCAAATTTGACATTTGCGCGATTCTGGAGATACTCTTGAACGATTTCCACAGGATATGACTTAGAGATCCAATTCACATCTAATAGATATCTTACTCTATCTAACGTAAAAGTGACATTGGTTGCGCTGCAAAAGAGAACTAGTTGATATCTAAACTATAACGTATCTAGAATGGATCTAGTACGTGTCGTCTCTTGTGGACATCTTGAAGTTCGAATACGGCAGTACGAAGCATTGTGATCCAGGGTTCGAATCCTGGTAAAGGCATTTATTTGTGAGCTATGAATGTTTTCTATCTACATAACTAGTTTAGTATGGATTAGGTTAAATGCTAGGCTAGGTTAGCAATTAGGGTGACTCACGCTAGACCGGGCCGGGCCCGGGCCGTTGCGTCCAACACGTCATTTTCTATGACGGCTGATCGGTGATCACGTGGTGCTTTCCATAGAAAACGAAGCGCCGGAAGCTCCGGCCCGGCCCCGGCCCGGTATAGCCATTAAAACAATTAACGTCAAACGTTTGAATAGACCATAGACTATGTTCGAAACAATTTTCTTTTTAATTCCGTCTCAAGCGCTAAGCAGACCCATCCATCTTCGTCACCGGCCAGACATCGTGCATTAGACCAGACCCAGCTGCCGAACTGCACTCCTCTCTTTCACTCACAAAGAAAACTATTGTTTCTTACTCATCCTTACACATATCTAACTTTAGAACGCCAATGCAAAGTTAACTTTAAACAAATGTTGTTAAGGTTTCATTTTGAATTGCCGCGAGAAGCTGATATGATATTTTGAAATTAACTCTCATCGGAGTTCTTAAGCGCCTCGCTTTGTTTGACAGTGAAATGATTCAGCATTTTTTAGTTTTCAAAACGACTTAACTCACAATTCTACCGTTGAATTGTCAACTTTATTCTTTGAGTGGGAGGGTTTATTATTGATTATGGAAAAGAATTGAATTAAATGTACGAAGCAAGTGTTAATGGAGAGTGCAATCTTGCTTGCATGGTTTTTGTGATCAGCAATTGGTTTGCGTTCAGTTTATGTCATATGGTAATAATAAGTGTATAATCATATTACTTATTAGCCTGAGAACGTTTTTCATTGTCAATGAAATTAGCATTATTCTGATATTTAGTGTAGGTAGTTTATTAAAAGCTTTCATTTTAACTTTTGTATTGTTATTGTTACCAATTGTGGGTAAAATCTTGGAAGCTAAATGAGAACCATCTCCTGATATGCGATATTTTTATGATTTAGGAGACAATCGAGCAGACGAATCGCCTGATGCTACATAATTACCGTTGCCCATGGACACCTGCCACACGAGAGGACTTGCGTTTATTTCGCATTTTGACCACTCTCATACATTAAATAAATAAATAAATAAATAAATAAATATTATAGGACATTCTTACACAGATTAGAGACATTTATACAACGGTTGCATAAAACACTATTAAAGTGACAACCCCGACAACGACTTCAAGTGAACTAATTTCCGTGGAACGTTATCATATTGGATACGTAGAGGATATTGTAATGAGAGTGCCTTATAGATACGACGGAACGCGACTGTAATCCATCTACTTCACGACCGCGCTCGGGGGTTGCGGTGTAGCTTAAGTCATGAGAGAACTACTATTTACTTCATTTTATAGTCATTTATAAACACTTCAGAAAGATACCTACTTACAAGACACTTAAAAGAGCGAATTGCAAATTTCACTATAAGATTAAAGGGGACTATCGCTTCTCCATACAAACATAGTCCACATTTTCCTCTCTGGATATTGACGTAATTGAAAATATTTTTGTAATTTAACAGCTTCGTTTGATCTTTCCGAAATAAGAGGTCTAAGCTCTGTACTGGCTTCACAAGCGGCAGAGTGTAGGAGTGCCACCATAAACCACATGTTGTCGCTGCCAAGTGCTGAGAATGCTGAGATAGCCTAGACGGAGTATCATATTGGATACGTAGAGGATATTGTAATGAGAGTGCCTTATAGATACGACGGAACGCGACTATAATCCATCTACTTCACGACCGCGCTCGGGGGTTGCGGTGTAGCTTAAGTCATGAGAGAACTACTATTTACTTCATTTTATAGTCAAATTATAAACACTTCAGAAAGATACCTACTTACAAGACACTTAAATGAGCGATTTGCAAATTTCACTTTAAGATTAAAGGGGACTATCGCTTCCTCATACAAACATAGTCCACATTTTCCTCTATGGATATTGACGTAATTGAGAATATTTTACACAATTCATTGTAATTTAACCGCTTCGTTTGACATTTTAGAAATAAGAGGTCTAAGCTCCGTACTAGCTTCACAAGCGGCAGAGTGTAGCAGTGCCAACTTAAACCACATGTTGTCGCTGCCAAGTGCTGAGATAGCTTAGACGGAGTATCATATTGGATACTATTTAATTTAATAAATAAATACCATTTATGTAAATATCATTCGCAGGAAACCGGATCAATCCCAACAAGGCTTGGTTTCCCCCTCTGCATGGGTTGGAAGGTCAGATAGCGGTCGCTTTCGTAAAAACTAGTGCCTGCGCCAATTTCGGGATTACTCGCCAAGCGGACCCCAGGCTCCTATGAGCCGTGACAAAAAACCGGGATAACGCGAAGAAATTACAAGCAAAATAGTGCGATAAGAAGTTTTCAATTTCAAGGGAGTCCTTTTTGAAGTCGGTTTTTTTGTGTTTTGTTTTCACAAGTAAACACAGAACAAGTAATAAATGTTACCATACAGAATGGCCACGCACCGCCCCGCCCCGGCTCGGATTACCTCGCCCCGCGACTGGCCGCGACATGCATCTGGCGGACTTCTGGCGTCCTCTCAGTAAAGCGACTTACCCACACATCCACAATGACGTGTGTACAGACGTGTCCGCGCACACATATAAACGCAAATGATTTTTGATGTATGGCGTGTCCGTGTCCGCCCTGTGAAGTAAACGTACGTGTAACGTGTGTACGCGCGATATTTTGAAGAGCTACAAGCTTATGCCTCGCGCCCTCCGTAGCTGCATGATGCATTAATCCCTGTTTGCGGCGGACGGATGCTTAACAAATGGTCGCAGGTTCAGTGCCGGGCTTGCCGAGGATCACTTCTACCGATTCTTTAAACCACTTTAATGTAACGATTAACTTTTAGTTATGTAGAAAGAGAGGAGCGAGGCTACTAACTATAATCTGTATCTTTACGTATTTAAAAAACCGGGCAAGTGCGAGTCGGACTCGTGCACGAAGGGTTCCGTACCATAATGCAAAAAAAAACAAACAAAAAAAAAGCAAAAAAAAAAACGGTCACCCATCCAAGTACTGACCCCTCCCGACGTTGCTTAACTTTGATCAAAAATCACGTTTGTTGTATGGGAGCCCCATTTAAATCTTTATTTTATTCTGTTTTTAGTATTTGTTGTTATAGCGGCAACAGAAATACATCATCTGTGAAAATTTCAACTGTCTAGCTATCACGGTTCGTGAGATACAGCTTGGTGACAGACGGACGGACGGACGGACAGCGAAGTCTTAGTAATAGGGTCCCGTTTTACCCTTTGGGTACGGAACCCTAAAAATGAGTAAACAAAATCTACCCTCAAATGGCTTCTTAAGCCAGTTGTTGTAGTTGTGAGGTCACCGGACCTCACGTTAGAAAACGAAGCGCTGGAAGCTCCGGCCCTGCCCCGGCGCGGTCTAGCGTGAGTTATCATTCGATTTGCAATCATTACGCTTTATTTGTTTTAATTTTATTTAAAATTCGTCATATTATATGCCGTAGGTAAATGTTGTCTTTGAGTCTGTCAATTATAATAGTCTCGGCAATTAGCCCTCGATCGAGTGACGGGCATTATTGGAGCGCGTGTTGATTTTTCAGATTAAGCCCAATGCTGGACTATGGGCCGGGCAGGGGTCAGTAGGCAGTCTCTGGGCTATTTTAATTGTTGTATATATTTTTTAGTACTGACATTATTCTAGACACAGACATACTCACTAAATATAGTAAGATAATAAGAAATCCCAAATTTGAAAAATGTACATGTAAAATCACAACATCTTACAAAACAAAGTCGCCCGCCGCGTCTATCTGTTTGTGTGTGTGTCGTACGTATGTTTGCGATAAACTCAAAAACTACTGATACTGAAGGGATGTTCATTCGATTTTCACCTATTAATGAGTGCTTTAATATCACTGAACATCATCATGAACATCCGTTCGTTAGTTTTTGAGTTGAAGAATCACTATTCTTGAGGAAGGTTCAGGTTTAGGTATATAATTTCTTCAGGTTTTGCGTAACCCGCGCGATGCCGGGGCTGGTCGCTATTAATAATTTTGAATAAAACGACAATTGACGTATATCTCAGGACAGACCTTACGGGCAATAAAAATGCTGCTGTATTTCTTTAGATACCTCTCATTTAGAGAGGTATGAGAGGCCGTGCCCGCCTTTCGGCTGCGACGGCTGTGGCGGTTCGCTCCCCACCGCGTGGGGAGGTCAGTCGTCATCGTTTTGGGGATGACGGTGCTGCTGGTGTAGACCAGCTCTTCGCTACCGATCGTTTACCCAACCCCACGACCGTTAGCCCGGTGATACCGTTTGAGCGGGGCAATAAAAATGGTACTATTTCAGCGGTGTCACTCACGAATCGAGCCAATCGTGCACCTTAACGCAACTAGTTGCGCCAATCGCGCGCGTGATGCGGACAGATCAACCAATCGCGTTGTAGCGGTGTCACACCGCAGTACTGGCCCCATTCATGCCCCATATTTATTGCCCGTAAGGCTAATCCTAAAATGGCCCAGAAAAACGTGTATTACGGGTCCCGAGCCTCCCTTTCGTGTTCACCTCTTGCCATTTTTTTCGGCAATTGATTGGCTCTCGGAAATAAAGCAAATGAAGCGCAATTGAATTTGTGATGAGCTTTCCCCAATTTATTTCCTCTGTTACTGCAGCATATGTAACTGCATGTGCATATGCATATGTTCGTGCATATTGGATGGGACGTTAATTTTGTTAATTGCTCTTTTTGTTTAAAAAGGCTGCTGTGTACAACTGTGGTTTACATGGCAATATATGAATGTATGTATGAGACACACCTACATACTGTAATAACTGTACACTTTACATTGTGTTGTAATTACCATACGATGTAATACATACTATACTCGTATAGGCTTTCATACATATTTACTGTTTTTATCCTGTTTTTAACTCCCGACACAAAGAAAATACTAAAAGAGGTGTTACCTATAACTTTAACATGCGGAACGGATGAAGTTTTTTTTATAGGAGGCGAACAAGCACCGGATCACCTGATGGTAAGCAATTACCCTCACCTATGGATATTCGCAACACTAGAAGGGTTACAAGTGTGTTGCCGGCATTTAAGATGGGAGTACGTTCTTTTCTTAAAGTGAGATTCAGAGTGTTTTTTTTAGTCGGTTTCACGCTTGTGTGTCTGATTTTAACCGTAATCACAAGGAAGAGTTCCTCAATTCGTTGAGTTCTTGGTTTTTTTCAGGCTTTTTATGTAATTCCCCGATTTGCTAAAGGGGCCCACTGATTAACAGTCCGCCGGACGGTATCGGCTTGTCAGTTAGAACAAAATTTTGACAGTTCTGAACAACTGACAGGCCGATACTGTCCGGCGGACTGTTAATCAGTGGGCCCCTTAAAAAGGGGAGATTATTTTTCTGAATTTTTAATTCTTCACAGGACCACTTGCCATCGCGTGAAATTTTTAGGTAGGTACACAGTACTTGTAGTTTCTAGAGAAAAACCTGCTCGACCAACAATGAAAGTTTTAGTAAAGCCCTTCAGTCTTGGAGGCCCAAAGGCCCGGAATGGAACGGTATTGTTTGCTCCACTTTTTTTACTTCACTCATTCGTCTTCCATTTGTTTCTTACTATCAACATACTGAATCTCTTTACTGTTTGACATCATCTCTAAGCTCACAAGCGTCTATATCGGATCAATCGGATCGGAAGGGCGTTACACTAGTTTTACATGGTACAAGAAATAATTTTCAAGTGACCATAAGATGCCATAGTCTACGGTCGCCGTTCTCCAATAGGCGAAGAGGATGATTGTTTTTCACCTTAAAACATTAAACATTCTCAGTATTTTTTGGCCTAGCGGTAAGTGCGTGCGACTTTCAATCTGGAGGTCGCAGTTTTCCGGGACTTATGTACGGAATATCAGTTGATATTTACTAGGCGCTTTTCGGTGAAGGATAATATCGTGAGGAAACCGGGCTAATCCCAATAAGGCCTAGTTTCCCCTCTGGGTTGGAAGGTCATATAATATGGCAGTCAGTCGCTTCCGTAAAAACTAGTGCCTACGTCAATTCTTGAGATTAGTTGTCAAACGGACCTCAGACTCCCATTATGAGCCGTGGCAAAATGCCGGGATAACGCGAGCAAGAAGTGTAGTTTTTGCCTACAATGAAAGTTTTAATAAAGCCCTTCAGTCTTGAAGGCCCGAAGGCCCGGAGCGGTAACGTTTGCTGCACTTTTTGCGGCAAACTTCACTCATTCGTCTTCCGGCGATGCATGGGCAAAGTTGCTGACAGATCGGTGCACTGCGGGACATTGGAATCGGGTCGTTTCTTTTACAAGTTTTCCTAGTCCTGGAACAATGGACGGATATATAAATTCCACACAAATTGTTTACTTACATAAAAGTTTTATGTAACCCACAGGAGAGAGTACAGTTCGCGTGAACATACTAGTTTTCTCTACTGTGGGCAATAGTTAACAGCTAGTGGGCATGTAAGTAATTATTTTATCATAGTTCTCTAAATAAAAGGAGGACCTTTTCACGTGGATAATGGTTAAATAAGAAAATTAACCTTTATAGCCCTTAACTCTTGTGTATGTCTACAGGAAAGACGTAACACAGTGATCTGTTTGACCCTTTTATCAATTATCATTATCATTCAAGTTGCATGCAGAAGCTAAGTATATCAAAGTGAAATATTTTGCTGTCATGTAATATTGCAAAACTGCAAAAAACAACATGCATATTCAGTTCTTGTCCTCCAGTGTACAGTGGCGGCACGAGCTAATTTATGGAAAGCTCGGCAACTTGAGCGTACACTTCAGGTGCCGCCAGTGTATTGATGAAATTCAAGTGGCTACACTTTCGGACAATGGAAATGCCGTTCACAAGCTTGCAGTGGTTTTAGCCAGAAATTGTGGCTTTTTAAAATATAGAAGGTACTACTGTTTTGTGCTAAGCTAACTTTGTACCAACATAAACAGTACAAAGTTAGGCAGTGTCATAATAAACGCCATATAGAAAAATGAATTTGAAAAAAGAAATGTAGATAATTGAGCGTTAGTTAAGAAGCAGTGTCTTAATTTAAGGTGGTTCGCTTTTCATACAAAATTCAATCAAAGCTCATTAAGTAACTACACACTATTAGTACACAAATATTTCCCCATTTATCTTCTTTCGAATATTCGTTTGCGCGAAATTTACAGGAAAACAATGTTTCATACAGAAATCATGCAAAAATCATAGTTAACTTTTCATCAATTTTACGTATGTGTGTGTCACAAATGTCGTGTACAGATACATTTGCGACGTTGCCATACTATTTCCGACGTTGCCGGGCTGACCACGGCTCGAATTTGGAGTGCCGTCATGTTTAGTGCAATTTTGTTGACACTGATATTTGACAGGTAGTTAATTGACCTAAGCGAGAAGTTCGTCAGCTTAGCTAAGAACTATCATGGCGTGTTATGCAAACAGTTGCTTTTTTGCTTGCAAACGGAAGATTCCCGGTTCGATCCCCAGTCATTGTATGCTGGAACATAACTTTTTGTATTTTTGTTACACCTGAATTTCGTATTGTTTTTTTATTTTTATTTAATTTTTCTTATTATCATAAATACATTATTAAGTATGGGCTACACGTATTCTTTTATTTTTACAAAGATAATTAGAAATTATACTCTTCCTAATCTCCACATCCTCACTGCAATAAAAACCGGGCAAGTGCGAGTCGGACTCGCGCACGAAGGGTTCCGTGCCAAAACAATAAAAAAAAGCAAAAAAAAAAAACGGTCACCCATCCAAGTACTGACCCCGCCCGACGTTGCTTAACTTCGGTCAAAAATCACGTTTGTTGTACGGGAGCCCCACTTAAATCTTTATTTTATTCTGTTTTTAGTATTTGTTGTTATAGCGGCAACAGAAATACATCATCTGTGAAAATTTCAACTGTCTAGCTATCACGGTTCGCGAGATACAGCCTGGTGACAGACAGACGGACAGACGGACGGACGGACGGACGGACAGCGAAGTCTTAGTAATAGGGTCCTATTTTACCCTTTGGGTACGGAACCCTAAAAAGAAGTGTATAAAATTTCCTGTGGTGAAAAATAATGGATTTTGTCTATGAATGAAAAACACAATTATTACTATAGTTTGTTTTTTTTAGCATTAGAAATAAGTGTAGTTAGTAGAAGTTATAGTCTTGACGTGTCTTTTAATTGAAAAACACATTTTAAAAATAAGTTACGTCAAATATGTAACAATTATAAATCTAATACGATCATTTATATTCTTCTGCTTTCATAAGTAATCATTTTTGATTTTGGCCGAGCAATAAGAAGTTATAGAGGGAAATGCTAGGAACACAATTTTTGACTACGTAACTTTGTTTGGACTAGTTAGGAGGTGAACATATCAAAAGTCCCCGGCCGTAGCCCCGGTGCTGGAGGGTAGAGGGGGGAAAGAAGGTCTCATTTTTCGGTTTTTCACTTATATCTTGGAAATTTTGCGTCTTAGCGACATGACTACTAAGATAAACCAAAAGCTGATAAAATTTGTTACAAGTTTTATTCAGTCAAGTTTTTCGATATCTTGAATAGTTTTTGAGATATCCGCTCTTGAAAGTTTATTTAGGGCTTTCAATTTTATCTTGATATCTACATTAGTGACGCTGCTAGACCGTGTTTGGTATCATTTTCGTATAAATCGGGGGTGCTGAATTCAGTTTTGGTATCACATTGACACCATTCCTAAGAAAAAACATATAAACTTTAAACAAATACCTTTTTTTTTAAATTCCTATTCACGCTTAAACCGCTCAACCGATTTAATTGAAATTTGGTATACAGATATTTCGAATCCCAAGACAGGACATAAGATACTTTTTATCTCAATAATCATCCTTTAAAGTTGTGAAATGGAGTATGGGGGGAATTCAACTTCGTCAACGAAACTGAATTCCTGAGGTTAATACTGCTCAAGGTAAGGTTTGAAGTCATGTTTGGTATTACTTTCATCTAAATCACAGATGTATTCCGTCCTAAATTTCATCTAAACCGGTTCAGCGGTTATTGACTCCCCATACAAACTTCCACCCCACTTTTCACACCCTCAAAAGATGCTTTTGGTTATAAAAACTATCCTATGTCGTGTATCGAGATTTAAACTATTTCTATACCAAATTTCAACGAAATTGGTTCAGCGGTTTAAGCGTGAAGAGGGATTTAAAAAAATAATTATTTTTAAATTTTTGTTTTACTTCGGAATGGTGTCAATGTGATACCATAAATGAATTCAGCACCCCCGATTTATACGAAAATGATACCAAACATGGCCTAACAGCTTCACTGACGTAGATATCAAGATAAAATTAAAATCCCTAAATAAACTTTCAAGAGCGGGTATCTCAAAAACTATTCATGATATCAAAAAACTTGACAGAATAAAACTTGTAACTAATTTTATCAGCTTTCGGTTTGTCTTAGTAGTCATGTCGCTAAGACGCAAAGTTTCCAAGATATCAATGAAAAACCGAAAAATTCGACCTTCTTACCCCCCTCTACCCCCCAGCAGCGGGGCTACAGCCGGGGACTTTTGATATGTTTACCTCCTAACCAGTCCAAACAAAGTTACGGAATCAAAAATTGTGTTCCTAGCATTTCCCTCTACAACGTTTTTTGAGCATTCATTTCTTGACCTACTGAGTATGTGGGGGAAGCGCTGCTGGCCTAGCAGAAAGCAATTCGGAGGTCGCGGGTTCTAACCCCGGCTCGTACCAATGATTTTTCGAACTTTTGTACGAAATAGCATTTGATACCTACCTATTTATACACCGATACCTATTTTTCGGTGAAAGAAAACAATGTGAGGAAACCGGACTAATCCAAATAAGTTTACTCTCTGGGTTGGAAGGTCAGGGCAGTCGCTTTCGTAAAAACAAGTGCGCATGCCAATTCTGGGATTAGTTACCAAGCGGAGATTGAATATCTGGGAGACCGACCAAAGCTTACAAAACATAAAAACTCAAAAATGCGCGTTTTCTCATAGACCTAGCTAAGAGATCAAACCCCTTATAGCAAATTTCATCGAAATCGTTAGAGCCGTTTCTGATACCATCCAAATATATAAATAAATAATTATATATCTAATAATTGCTCGTTTAAAGGTAAGATAACACAAAGGAGAAACAAAAAGAAATTACCTACTCGCACCAGTCTTGAACCCCAATCCTCTTGCACGTATTTCCACGAACATACCATTACGCTATTGCAACATACTTACGTTGTGTGAAATTGTCTACTACAAGGATCACGGAAACACTGTTTGCATGTGTGAGTAATAGTAGGAAAAAGCGTGACAGCAACACTCCGTCGAATTAAAAAGGTGGTTTTTGCACAATGAAGTATTCAATGTTTATTTTAATAGTTCAATATTTACTTAAAGAGTGCGCGAAACATACTTTTAAGTATACAAATACCAAGACCATTTCACAAAAAAATAAAATCTGAAATTTTGCAAAAGTGGTGCCATCTAGCGAGAGTTAAGTTTTGAGTAACCTAGGCGAACCACCTTACGAAAATTAACCGTGTAAATGGTATTGTATTTATTGTACCTACTTGATTCATACACATATACAGGGTGTAATCGTTAAGTGTGGCCAGGCCATAATTTCGTAAATATAACAGATATCAGAAAACTTCCAACTGATATCGAAAGTGCGTTACCCAATGAGTAAAATTACATTAATAACTTTTTTTAAATAAAAGCAGAAATATCCCAAATATTAACTTCAAACCCTTCCATACATTTAGTACGACAACTCACCCCTCAAAGAACGTCGGTGTCTTAAGAGATAAAACTGCTTGAGATTCATTATTTGCGATAATAAACTGTAATAAACTAATAAAACTACCGTTTATGAAATAATAAATCTAACATTTATTTTTTAAGGAAGTCCATTTTTGTTTACAGTAGTTACACGAAGTGACGCCCTTCTTGTGCAATACTTGACGGTCCCCGCTTAAATGTTTATAAATTAACTTCCTTAAAAAATAAATGTTAGATTATTATTTCATAAACGGTAGTTTTATTATTTTATTGCAGTTTAGTATCGCAAATAATGAATTTCAAGCAGTTGTATCTCTTACGACACCGACGTTCTTTGAGGGGTGAGTCGTCGTACTAAATGTATGGGAGAGTTTGAAGTTAATGTTTGGGATATTTCTGCTTTTATTTTAAAATAGTTATTAATGTAATTTTACTCATTGGGTAACGCACTTTCGATATCAGTTGGAAGTTTTCTGATATCTGTTATATTTACGGAATTATGGCCTGGCCACACTTAACGATTACACACTGTATAGGTAAGCTAGCTTACTATGCTAACGCACTTTCGTGCTGCATATAACTTGAAAAGAATGGCTTGTCGTAATATATTGGAATTAACTTTTGACTAACTGACAGGTCCTAAACTATGTACAATTTTTTTGTAATTCACTCTGACATTACCATTAGGCCCCCCCCACATCTAGCGTCTTTCGAGCGTCGGCGTGTACAACTTTATGGCCGCGCTCGACGCAACGTGGACGCAACGTCGACGCAACTGCGCAGCGACGTCATTTTCCATAGCGCTGACCAGACGCCGACAGACGCCGACGCTCGAAAGACGCTAGATGTGGAGGGGCCCTTACTCTGACCTAATGATGACATTGCTCTCTTGATATACCGTAAGGGCAGATTGCCACACTATCATTGCAAATCCCTTGCAGAGTTAGCTTGGTCCAATTAAATACATAAATTACCCTTATTTGATTTTGTCATAAACTAGTTGGCGCAGTTCACAGTATTAAGTTTGGTCACTAAACCGCTCGCAATAAATGTACTGATCTTCACGCTGTCGACGTGCCAAGATTTGAAGACGATCGAAATGGGGTTGGCAACTGTCAAAGATTTGCATAGATGGCGCCATCATAGCTTACCCCTTTTTCTATGAGGGCTGGCATCCAGAGTATTAAAAAAACAAAAATTTGACATATTTCTAGGGCAAGCTGTGATGGCGCCATCTGCTAAAAACTTCCACCGGCCAACCCCATTGGAGACCTCCACTTGTCACCGATAGTTGTCCGTAATTGGGACACTAACTTTACGATGAAATAAATTTATAGTTTATACCTAAGACGGCTACATAATGAAGGGCATTAAGATACGAGAGTGCGATTATGAAACGAGCCGATATCGAGTTTTATAAAAAGTGTGTTTTAATGCCTAGTTATAAACTTATAAAGGGGCCCTCCCCTGGAGGGGACGGTATCGGCCGGTCAGTTGTCAAAAAAATCAAAAATCAAAAATATGTATTTGCATAAATAAGGGTACAATAGGTGGTATACAAAGTTTTCAGTCGCATTCCTTATTTTACCATAATATGGCTCGGAACATAATATTGTTCGGAACTGTCAAAATTTTATTCTAACTGACAGGCCGATACCGTCCGGCGGACTGTTAATCAGTGGGCCCCTTAAGTAATAAACCGGTTTCAATACACGACCAATCTATACGCTGTCGAAAAAAATTAAAAAAAAATCTCCCACAGAAAATGTATGAACCAGCAAAATTTATTTTTCGTGATATCGTTGGTCCTATAGTTTAAGTTGCTCAGGATAATCCCAAAACCTCCCTGGTAAATGGAATGCCACCCTGTATAGGTATGTATGTAGGTAATACTCGACGATCTATTTATAAAATTTTTCCTCAGGAACAAAAACAATAACATATGTAACATACGAAGTCGGCAAGTATTTGAATGAATGATGTCTACGTCTGCCGGCTAGACAACCTAGGTCGTGTTGTGCAAGGCCAAGTATAGACCTAGGTATAAACTAAGCTAACTTGCACCGATTTTAATAGAATAAAGTGATGGAGTGTCCTAAAAACTTGAAATTTTATGATGACATTGCCATACTTTGTTACTGCTGGCTCTAGTAGCGTGAGACTTAAAGTGACATTCTATTTCCAACTGCAGCTGCAATACTGTTCATTTTCTATGGAAATTGACAATGACAGCGACGCGTTTCCATAGTAAAATGAACAGTATTGCAGCTGCAGTTGGAAATGGAATGTCACTCATGCTGATCTGTCAAAATTCTCATATAAAATCCACGTCAGTTTTCGTGAATCTAATCGGGTGGAACAGAACGAAAGTCCGCCGGACGATATCGGCCTGTCAGTTAGAACAAAATTTTGACAGTTCCGAACAACTGGCAGGCCGATACCGTCCGGCGGACTGTTAATCAGTGGGCCCCTCAAACGGGGAATTGGTTAGGCTACGTAAGTTATTTTTTAATACAGTTGCTCAAAAAGTGCTACTTTACGTAGCTGTTTAGCGTGCGGAAAGTTGGTTATCTCGAACTAGTGCTTTTTACTTTTTCAAATTTTTTTAAATTTATACTTGTTCCAATTCACGACTACTTATTGATGAGTGTTAATATTAGTTTCCTTTAAACGTCGTAATCAGCATAAAAACCTACCGTTAATGTAAGAATACGAAAAATATTACATATTTCATATTTAATTACTTAAGTAAGTAAGTAAGTAAGTAAATATTCTTTATTGCACCAATAACCATACATCTTACATACATGTAAAATTACAAAGAAATCTTAGTGTTACAATAGAACCCGGTAACAACAGGCGGTCTTATCGCTAAAAAGCGATCTCTTCCAGACAACCTTTGGGTACTTACCTCTTCATCATTATAACACGTTTATTTTTTAATATTCAATATTGAAAATTCCGTTCTTAATAAGTTGACTGAATGGAACGGAATAGCTGCCAAACGCCCATAGATATAATATACTTAAAGACGACGTCTAACCGAGCTGTCACTGTTACCACTTTTGTTTAGTGTATGATTAACAATGTTTTTCTTATTTTTTCGCAACTGTATTAAAAAACGTCGTTCGATACACGTGCGGAAATGTCATTCTTCACTCGTCCCGAGTCTTGCCACTCGCCTGCGGCTCGTGGCAAGATATCTCGGTACTCGTGAAGTAATGACATACCTTCCGCATTAGCATCGAAATGTACTATTTCACTTATTAATCGTGTTATTTCTAATGCGTCCAAAGTTAAAACGGCTGTTTTTGTTTTGAGGTCCTAGTTCGACGAATCCAGCAACATAAAAACTAGTTTAATGTATCCAACAATACAGTACGTAGCGGCCCCCTTTTATAATACCTGTCGTTAAATTTAAATAATTACGATTATTTAGTAATGGCGCTAGTGTGCACGTTGATGGGCACTTAATTAATTATATTGTATTATCTAATTAGTTTTAATTTAATATGGAAACATTTTCTGGAACAAATTGATTTCATTCATTCATTCATTCATTCACTCCATGTGTTTTCAATGGGTTTTCCTTATATTCTGCAACAATAACAACATTGTATTGATAACAGGAAGCCGACGCGTACTTATTTGAATGTATGATGCCGTCTGCCGCCACAGATATAGTATATGCCGCCTAGACAACGCGGGTTGTGTTGGGCAAGGTCAGAGACGCGCAGGCACCCACGCGCAGACACATCACTTTGTACCAAAGGCCCATTTCTCGAACGATATTGGTCTAATATTATCATCAGAAAATGTATGAACCAGCAAAATTTTTTTTCGTGATATCGTTTGACTATACTATAGGACCAAAGATATCACGAAAAAAAAATTAATATTATTAGTTCTCGAACTGACAAATTGTATGGGTTGTTATGACAACATAGTAATAATATTAGACTAATATCGTCCGAGAAATGGGCCCCAGTACGGATATGGTGCAGCGGTATCATGGTCGCGTTTTTATCACCTGTCATGTCATGCGTCACTTTCGCACTTACAAACTTGTTAGAACGTGACAAATGATAAAGAGCCGGCCATCTTAGCCCTTGTGGTCGTTGTTGTCTACGTGATAGCGTGATAAAACGGGGTCCGTCACTTTCTAACCCGCGGAGTTAAAAATTTATACAGTTATTTTATCACGTGGATAATAATATTACGCCTGCAGGAGCACATTTCTCGGACGATATTAGTTTATCAAACTGCACAACGGGACTTAATCGCGTATTTAAGTTTTAAGATTTACCTCCGACGTTTCGAGGACGGCGTTGTCCCCGTGGTCTCGGAGAAGACTGGCTCAAGTTGACATCAACATCTTCTAGCCGCGCGAGTTTTTCGAACTACCCGCACTTGGTCTTGTTTATCAGTTTGAACGTTTTGCGCACTAGGGATGTCACTCTGTCGACACACAACACTAACGATATTTGATTTATCGACTGTCGATATTCGTTTCCGCTTACATTTACTAATGACTGGATTCCATGTGGATGAGATCTTAAAACCCTCGTCCCGATTAAAATTGCAATGTTTTTTGATTTCAATGGCTTCCCGCACTTTTCTACTGTAGAAATGGCGATCCGTGGAGAGGATTTTAGGGTTATGCAGCTCAATCCAGTGGTTTGGTCCTGACTCCAGCAAATGCTCAGCCACCGCAGACTTGTTGACCTGACGATTTTTGACAGCTGCGATATGTTCCTTAACTCTTTCTGCTATGGTGCGCTTAGTTTCTCCGATATAGGAACTACCACAACTGCAATCTATTTTATAAACGCCAGGTGACTGGAACGGAATAACGTCCTTAGGTGACCTTAGGCTCCCTGCTACTTTGGATAAAGGTGTGTACACCGTCTTTATAGAGTACTTTCCAAGTACTGTGCCAACTTTATCCGTAACCCCTTTTACATACGGCAAAAATGCCGGCTGTCTGGAGACATCAGGACGTTTCCGCCTTGCCTTTCGTCTGGGTTGCCACTTTTTTACCTTGTACCCGTTCCTCCTTAGTACCTCCTGAATATGCGACATCTCACTCTCTAAATATTCAGGGTCACACAGATCATGTGCTCTGTTTACTAGCGAGGTAACCACCGATTGTAAGTGACGAGGATGGTGGTGAGAAAGGGCGTTCAAATACCTGTCAGTGTGTGTAGGTTTCCTATAAACAGTATGAGTTAGGGTTCCGTCCACTCGACCAATCACTTTCACGTCCAAAAACGGCAAACTGCGCTGTGATTCCAATTCATACGTGAACTTCGTCTTCGGATGAATTGAATTTAGATATCGGAGTAGTTGCTCCACCTCCTGCTTCCCACCCTTCATAATACAGAAAACATCATCCACATAGCGCTTCCACAACTTCACCGCCCAAGGCTGCAAGTTTATACTGGCTTCGATATGCTCCATCCAGATATTTGCCAAAACCGGTGCTACAGGGCTACCCATGGCTACCCCATCAATCTGGAGGTAATGCTTTCCACAATACAAAAAGTAGCTTCCTTCCAAGCAGTTCCTCAGCAACACCATTACTGACTCCGATATACCCTCATCGCTCAGTTTCCTTCTGACTACTTCTAGACATTCTTTAACGGGAACATTGGTGAAGAGCGACTCAACGTCAAAGCTCACCATTACCTCATCTGGTTCCAGCGTTATTCCCTTGAGGATATCTATAAAGTGACGAGAGTCCTTCACAAAAGACGACGTACTACCCACAAGCGGCTGCAACACCGACGCAACATGCTTTGCAAGATCGTAAGTGGGAGAAGAGATTTGACTCACGATAGGCCGCAAAGGCACATTCCTTTTATGTACTTTTGGCAATCCGTACAGTTTAGGTGGCAGTACGATCTTGGGTTTGTACAACCGATCGAACACGTCTTCTTCGAACAACTCCCTGTTGTCTTTGATGACAGCCCTAATGCGACGAGAGACCCTAGCTGTAGGGTTGTACGAAACAGGCTTGTATACGAGACTGTCATCCAGTAAGTGCCGTATTTTGCTGTCATAATCCGTTGAGTTCATCACTACAGTGGCGTTTCCCTTGTCGTATGTAAAAGGGGTAACGGATAAAGTTGGCACAGTACTTGGAAAGTACTCTATAAAGACGGTGTACACACCTTTATCCAAAGTAGCAGGGAGCCTAAGGTCACCGAAGGACGTTATTCCGTTCCAGTCACCTGGCGTTTATAAAATAGATTGCAGTTGTGGTAGTTCCTATATCGGAGAAACTAAGCGCACCATAGCAGAAAGAGTTAAGGAACATATCGCAGCTGTCAAAAATCGTCAGGTCAACAAGTCTGCGGT
The DNA here is from genome assembly GCF_963556715.1 of Cydia fagiglandana. Taxonomy (NCBI): domain Eukaryota; kingdom Metazoa; phylum Arthropoda; class Insecta; order Lepidoptera; family Tortricidae; genus Cydia; species Cydia fagiglandana. Next base: position 1,869,348 of record NC_085942.1, read on the forward strand.
GGCTGAGCATTTGCTGGAGTCAGGACCAAACCACTGGATTGAGCTGCATAACCCTAAAATCCTCTCCACGGATCGCCATTTCTACAGTAGAAAAGTGCGGGAAGCCATTGAAATCAAAAAACATTGCAATTTTAATCGGGACGAGGGTTTTAAGATCTCATCCACATGGAATCCAGTCATTAGTAAATGTAAGCGGAAACGAATATCGACAGTCGATAAATCGAATATCGTTAGTGTTGTGTGTCGACAGAGTGACATCCCTAGTGCGCAAAACGTTCAAACTGATAAACAAGACCAAGTGCGGGTAGTTCGAAAAACTCGCGCGGCTAGAAGATGTTGATGTCAACTTGAGCCAGTCTTCTCCGAGACCACGGGGACAACGCCGTCCTCGAAACGTCGGAGGTAAATCTTAAAACTTAAATACGCGATTAAGTCCCGTTGTGCAGTTTGATAATGTTTAATAATCGTGAAAGTTTAAATCAGTGTTTTGCAAACCGGTACGGGCCGGAATTAGCAAATAAAATAAAACGTCTGGGATATTTGCGTAGGAAACGAGTGCGAATAATAACGTCGTTGTCATTTTTAATTAAGTGTCGCGATTCGGACTTACTACCTACGTGTGTTAGGATAAAACCGCGTAGGGACATACCGTTTTCTGCAAATATTCTAAGGGCTGCTAGCATCCGTCTTTTAAAACTGCTAATAAGAAACAATTATTCAGACTTGAACAAAGTGCAGTGTGAGTTGTACGAGGTGCATTGTATGTGTAGTGCAGTGTTGTCACGTGATGATTTTGATTTACTCGATCGGATAACCTTTGAACAAGCGGATCGTATTTCTAAGTCTAGTAGTGATGTGCATGATAAGAAATATGACAGACTGCTTTATCGATATGGGAGAAACGTGAGTACAAGTGATCATCATGGGGACAAAACTACCACCACAGTTGTGAATTTATCGAGTGCTACACTGGATAATGCAACTGTTAGCGTACTGGAAAAAGGCTTAAATTTTGCAATGACGCCTAAGAGGGTTCCGTATGAGACTGTGATCTGTGGTGTTGAGGAGGCTATAATGCGTAACAAGGTGCCGTCGTGCGACGCGGAAGAGTTAAGACAGGATGTTGCCGTTATTCTAAGGAAAGCCAAACTTCCAAAGAGTAATACCACTGCGGAGGAGCGATCAGCCCTTAGGGATCTAAAGGAAAATGAGGACATCCTGGTTCTTAAGGCTGACAAGGGAAACGCCACTGTAGTGATGAACTCAACGGATTATGACAGCAAAATACGGCACTTACTGGATGACAGTCTCGTATACAAGCCTGTTTCGTACAACCCTACAGCTAGGGTCTCTCGTCGCATTAGGGCTGTCATCAAAGACAACAGGGAGTTGTTCGAAGAAGACGTGTTCGATCGGTTGTACAAACCCAAGATCGTACTGCCACCTAAACTGTACGGATTGCCAAAAGTACATAAAAGGAATGTGCCTTTGCGGCCTATCGTGAGTCAAATCTCTTCTCCCACTTACGATCTTGCAAAGCATGTTGCGTCGGTGTTGCAGCCGCTTGTGGGTAGTACGTCGTCTTTTGTGAAGGACTCTCGTCACTTTATAGATATTCTCAAGGGAATAACGCTGGAACCAGATGAGGTAATGGTGAGCTTTGACGTTGAGTCGCTCTTCACCAATGTTCCCGTTAAAGAATGTCTAGAAGTAGTCAGAAGGAAACTGAGCGATGAGGGTATATCGGAGTCAGTAATGGTGTTGCTGAGGAACTGCTTGGAAGGAAGCTACTTTTTGTATTGTGGAAAGCATTACCTCCAGATTGATGGGGTAGCCATGGGTAGCCCTGTAGCACCGGTTTTGGCAAATATCTGGATGGAGCATATCGAAGCCAGTATAAACTTGCAGCCTTGGGCGGTGAAGTTGTGGAAGCGCTATGTGGATGATGTTTTCTGTATTATGAAGGGTGGGAAGCAGGAGGTGGAGCAACTACTCCGATATCTAAATTCAATTCATCCGAAGACGAAGTTCACGTATGAATTGGAATCACAGCGCAGTTTGCCGTTTTTGGACGTGAAAGTGATTGGTCGAGTGGACGGAACCCTAACTCATACTGTTTATAGGAAACCTACACACACTGACAGGTATTTGAACGCCCTTTCTCACCACCATCCTCGTCACTTACAATCGGTGGTTACCTCGCTAGTAAACAGAGCACATGATCTGTGTGACCCTGAATATTTAGAGAGTGAGATGTCGCATATTCAGGAGGTACTAAGGAGGAACGGGTACAAGGTAAAAAAGTGGCAACCCAGACGAAAGGCAAGGCGGAAACGTCCTGATGTCTCCAGACAGCCGGCATTTTTGCCGTATGTAAAAGGGGTAACGGATAAAGTTGGCACAGTACTTGGAAAGTACTCTATAAAGACGGTGTACACACCTTTATCCAAAGTAGCAGGGAGCCTAAGGTCACCGAAGGACGTTATTCCGTTCCAGTCACCTGGCGTTTATAAAATAGATTGCAGTTGTGGTAGTTCCTATATCGGAGAAACTAAGCGCACCATAGCAGAAAGAGTTAAGGAACATATCGCAGCTGTCAAAAATCGTCAGGTCAACAAGTCTGCGGTGGCTGAGCATTTGCTGGAGTCAGGACCAAACCACTGGATTGAGCTGCATAACCCTAAAATCCTCTCCACGGATCGCCATTTCTACAGTAGAAAAGTGCGGGAAGCCATTGAAATCAAAAAACATTGCAATTTTAATCGGGACGAGGGTTTTAAGATCTCATCCACATGGAATCCAGTCATTAGTAAATGTAAGCGGAAACGAATATCGACAGTCGATAAATCGAATATCGTTAGTGTTGTGTGTCGACAGAGTGACATCCCTAGTGCGCAAAACGTTCAAACTGATAAACAAGACCAAGTGCGGGTAGTTCGAAAAACTCGCGCGGCTAGAAGATGTTGATATCAACTTGAGCCAGTCTTCTCCGAGACCACGGGGACAACGCCGTCCTCGAAACGTCGGAGGTAAATCTTAAAACTTAAATACGCGATTAAGTCCCGTTGTGCAGTTTGATAATGTTTAATAATCGTGAAAGTTTAAATCAGTGATATTAGTTTAGTATTATTAGTGTATTGTCATGGCAACCGGACCCATACGATTTGACGACAGTTCGTGGACTAATAATATTAGTGTAATACCCGTCATAAATGGAAAGCAATGTGACACTTTGTTAATTTCGCTCGTATTTAGGTATATTTTGAGGTGCGAGAAAGATGCATTTCGAATAAGTATGATCCAGAGAGCAAATGCGGCCAGCTTTCTGGCCACGTTGTCCGTTGACGGCAATCTCGAGATTCTCGAGACATGTTTATATAGTAAATGGCAAAAAATGAGAATAAGTACCCAAGATTATATTGTTAATGAATTGGTTTCGCTTATAGGTCAATGCCCTCAAGCCATCCGAGGCGAACGAGGAAGAATAAACGAAGCCATATTAACAGGTGTATGCCTGTATGGTGTATGACCGCACCGCTTCAAGTTACCGTCCGATGCTGTAATGTAAACCATAATGAGCTACATATCTTTTTTACAAGCAAGTATGTTATTTTGTTAGTGTCAAATCTTGGAAGCTTTTGACCCACTTCTCGATTTCCGATTGAGCTGAAATTTTGCATATATATATGGAAATCGGATGACAATAATATATATATAATGATGACATATAGTTGCTCTGATGATGAACACAGTAGGTGGCCATTGGAACTATGTGATAAAATAACGCAAACTAATTGCTTTTTGGGATTGTTGGAATTGTCTCGATGAGTGTTAGTTAGTCCCTGTGGTAAGAAAAGTACAGTCACAAAGTAGGGATCTTTAAGATGCTTTTTTCTTGAGAGTCGTAGTCATAGCTGTCCGTATACGTAAGTATGTGCAAATTTTCATACTATGAGGCAGCCGTCACCATCTGTGGCTGTCTCCATTAATATAAATACATACTCCACGACTTTTATAAGTTTTAAAATAGTCGTTTACGTCAAATATCACGTGGAGGTAAGGCTACAGACACATAGCTCAGTTTACAACTTCAACATTCCCGTCTTCACCACTTAGATCAGGCGGTCTAGCATGAGTTGTGCTCTCGCGCGCGACTCCATAAATCAAGCCATAGTCTAATAAAACATGGCCTTCTCTTCCCAGAGTGACACAAGCCTACGTCACAATAACATGGCCGCTATATATAGCGCTATCGCATATTATCATATAGCGCTGTCGCATGATGACGTAGGCTTGTGTCAGTCAGGTGACCTAGAAAAGACGGGAAGAGAGTACCAGGCGGAGTATATTATTATACCATGCATCAAGCGCGACTTCAAGTATGGACTCGCGCGCGAGAACGCAACTTATGCAGCCTATGCAGGGGTCTACAAACCTTTTTTACCTGAGGGCCATTGCTCCTTAAGGAAATTTTCGCGGGCACCGCCGTAGGTTTTTGCGCCTCGGTCGGTGTCTGGTTGCTGCTGTTAGGAACAGTTCCACTCTCAATGAATGCTGAACCCCTGGAGCCTGGCTCCCGCGGGCCGGACGGTGGACACTCGCTTTGGGTGTCGGCGGGACGGATTGGAACGCGGATTTGACCCGCGGACCGGAGTATGATGACTGGCAGTCCTCAACTATGCGTTTCTCCAGAAACTTCCTGGCTCGCATAGCTAACCTGTGGGATGAAATGTCGGCTGCGGTATTTCGGGACCGATACCACCTCCGAACTTTCAAGAAAAGACCAGAAGGGCGATTCTTAAGAATGACTCACGTTAGTCCGGGCCGCGTCCGACCCGGAGCTTCCGGCGTATCGTTTTCTATGGAAAGCATCACGTGATCGCCTGTCATGTCATAGAAAAGTAAGCGCCGGAAGCTCCGGCCCGGACACGGCCGGTCTAACGTGAGTCATCCTTTATTCTTACGTTTTTTTGTGTTACATGGAAGAAAAGCATATATTTTTAAGAAAATAAGTAAACTCTGTATCTCACCTTTACGCACTGACTAGTTTGCGACCTTCACAAGGACGGTCATTGACCCGCAGACGCGGGATTTTCAAATTAGGTCTAAGTATCCCAAGCTTTGGAGGGACAATGGACTAGGAATCCTCTAGACGGAGTTTAAAGCAATTATTTCATGAAACCGATGCTGCCAAAAATACTGGCGTGCGGGGGACGAGGTGAGCGAGTCCCGTGCCGTGATTGGTCCGTTCAAAGACACGGGCGTCACACGAACACACTTTGACTCGAAAATGGAGTAAAACTAATACCTATATTTGTGGCAGAGGGGGTAGCGCTGCTATGCTCAGTCTGGAGGATGTCTTGTCTGCGGGAGGGACTGTCATACGGATCATCATTCGCCGCGTCACGATTAAACCGTCAAATGTCCACCATACAACAAATTGATGTAAGTATAACAATTTGACCCATATTGATCTGTAGTAATATATGATACTGAGTCGCTACAACCAAAATTGAGTTAGATCACACGTGTGATAAGGTGCTTCACGGGTTAAACCTGGGTTCGCTTAAGATGCACCAGGAAAGCGCTAATAATGTATGAAAATCAGTAGCAAAAATCGTTTTAGCAAGAGCCTTTTAAAAAGCTCTAAAAACTGCATACACACATGGTTATAACCTAGCTCTACGTTCTAAGTAGAGCTAGGCTATAACAATCTTCCCTGCGTGGGCGGGCGCAATGTAATGCGTTGCGCATGTGTAAGCAACGCGCCCACTGAGGTGAAGGGGTGATTTCCCCTAGAGTCGGGTCCGAGTCCGGACGGCTGCTGGCGGGGTTGCGGAAGAGTACTTCGGCGTTCCTGGGACCTCGCCGTATAGCAGCGAGGCGGCAACAGAGGGGTTTTAGTGGGTAAACCTGGGGTCTCATTAGCCCACAACAGGGAGTCCCACATAACCATCCCGGCCTGTCCCCGCGCCGGGGTGGTACGCGTAAAGCATTTCCCCCCTAAACAAAAAAAAGCTATAACAATCTACCAAAGTTGAAGTGAAATAGCAAGTGCGAGTCGGACTCGCGCACGAAGGGTTCCGTGCCATTACGCAGAAAACGACAAAACAATATTTATTTTATTTTGTTTTTAGTATTTGTTGTGTCTAGTTCACGGTTACAACTCTATCACGATTCATGAGTTACAGTCAGGTGACAGACAGACATACAGACGGACAGAAGGAAAGTGGAGTCTTAGTAATAGGGTCCCGTTTTTGCCCTATGGGTACGGAACCCTAAAAAGCGTTCAAAAACTACATACACACATGGTTATAACGTTAAAACCTCTACGTTCCGAGTAGGTACCCAAGTAGAAGTGAAATAAAAAGTAAAAGCGAAGTACCGTGGAAGTACCTAAGCAATGAAAGAAAGACACAGAGCTAAGAAAGCCCTTGACATACTTAGTTCACCGTAGGGCGCGATACAGGGTGATTCAGGAGACGTGAGCAGGACTAACACTGCGCATTTCGTAAATTATAAGCAACTGTTTCCTAACAGTATTAGTGAGGTTAACGTTAATTTGCTAGTCGTGTTGAAAAGAAAGTTATTAATTTATTTACGACATGGATGGTCACCCTAACATTAGAATACTAAACTATCGATATTCTGTGTCAAATTGAATGTCATCACTGTCATCACTGTCTGGTTACTTTTGAAAACTCGTATCTCACTCAGGTTTGACATTTTATTTTCTTCGTAAAAGAGGTTTTATGTTTATTAATTAGGTCTTGTAGGGTGACCATGATTGCAGAGAATTAAATTTGCCCTCACCAAAAAGTTAAAAAATAAGAAAAAGTGTAGTTGTTTCACCTAAATACGACGGTAATCGATCAATTATCAATTACTGAGTGTGCAGGATTAGTCCTGCTCACGTCTCATGAATCACCCTGTATAGGGCATATGCTAGTGCTGTTAGAGGCTCGAGTTTTTACAGTCCTTATTTTCATAACTAGACTCGTTTCTTAAGGGGCCCACAGATTACCAGTTCGCCGGACGATATCAGCCTGTCAGTTGTTCGGAGCTGTCAAATTTTGCGTTTAACTGACAGGCTGATATCGTCCGGCTAATTGGTAATCTGTGGGCCCGCTTAGACTCTAAAGGTACCGTTTTGGATTCAGACTGCATGAGCATTACTACTGCTACTGTAATGCAGTCGACAGCATGACTACAGCAGTATTGCAGCGCGGCATTACTGTCGACTGCATTGTTGCGACAAATGTCAAAATCGAGGTTACCCGGAATCTGACATTTGCGGCAGCCATGCAAACGGTTCTTAAAGTGGCTAGAGACACTATACTTCGTTTTTTTTAGCATTAGATTGTTTACCTAATTTCTAAATTTGACAGCTCCGAACAACTGACAGGCTGATATCGTCCGGCGAACTGGTAATCTGTGGGCCCCTTAAGAAACGAGTCTAGTTATGAAAATAAGGACTGTAAAAACTCGAGCCTCTAACAGCACTAGCATATGCCCTATATCGCGCCCTACGGTGAACTAAGTATGTCAAGGGCTTTCTTAGCTCTGTGTCTTTCTTTCATTGCTTAGGTACTTCCACGGTACTTCGCTTTTACTTTTTATTTCACTTCTACTTGGGTACCTACTCGGAACGTAGAGGTTTTAACGTTATAACCATGTGTGTATGTCGTTTTTGAAGGCTTTTTAGGGTTCCGTACCCATAGGGCAAAAACGGGACCCTATTACTAAGACTCCACTTTTCTTCTGTCCGTCTGTATGTTTGTCTGTCACCTGACTGTAACTCATGAATCGTGATAGAGTTGTAACCGTGAACTAGACACAACAAATACTAAAAACAAAATAAAATAAATATTGTTTTGTCGTTTTCTGCGTAATGGCACGGAACCCTTCGTGCGCGAGTCCGACTCGCACTTGTTATTTCACTTCAACTTTGGTAGATTGTTATAGCCTAGCTCTACTTAGAACGTAGAGCTAGGTTATAACCATGTGTGTATGTAGTTTTTAGAGCTTTTTAAAAGGCTCTTGCTAAAACGATTTTTGCTACTGATTTTCATACATTATTAGCGCTTTCCTGGTGCATCTTAAGCGAACCCAGGTTTAACCCGTGAAGCACCTTATCACACGTGTGATCTAACTCAATTTTGGTTGTAGCGACTCAGTATCATATATTACTACAGATCAATATGGGTCAAATTGTTATACTTACATCAATTTGTTGTATGGTGGACATTCGACGGTTTAATCGTGATGCGGCGAATGATGATCCGTATGACAGTCCCTCCCACAGACAAGACATCCTCCAGACTGAGCATAGCAGCGCTACCCCCTCTGCCACAAATATAGGTATTAGTTTTACTCCATTTTGGAGTCAAAGTGTGTTCGTGTGACGCCCGTGTCTTTGAACGGACCAATCACGGCACGGGACTCGTTCACCTTGTCTCCCGCACCCAGCATATTTTTGGCAGCATCGGTTTCATGAAATAATTGCTCTAAACTCCGTCTAGAGGATTCCTACGGCTCGATTCGGAAAATGAATTAGATTTCTACTAGACTTCAACAAGTTACGATAATTAATTAATTAAAGATATTTGTAAGATAGATACTTATGTCAAACGTTTCCGCGATTCTGGAGCTCCTTGAACAATTTCGACAAGTTATGATTTAGATATCCAAGTCACATCTAGTCGATATCTAATGTAGATCTAGTTGATCTCTAAATCGTCTCTAGATCTTGTGATTATCTCGAAATCCGAATAGGCCTGCTAGTCCATGGTCCTCAAAAGCTTTTCGATAGACCTAATTTGAAAATCCCGCGTCTGCGGGTCAATGACCGTCCACGTCCTCACCGTCCTTGTGAAGGTCGCAAACTAGTCAGTGCGTAAAGGTGAGATATAGAGTTCACTTATTTTCTTAAAAATATATGCTAGGGTGCATTGGGGTAAATGCGAAGGCGGCGTAATTCCGAAACTGGCAAATATGTATCTACTAAACTAGAAACACTTTCTACTGTAGCAACAGTAAGCAAGATGCCATCTAAGCGTTGATATGCAGCGGCGTAAGTGTTGCTAAAGTATGAACTGTTTCTAGTTTAGTAGATATTTGCCAGTTTCCAGTTACCCCAACGCACCCTACTAGCTTTTGCCCGCGACTTCGTCTGCGTGGAGTTAGTAATTGAGGTAGCTTATTTTTTATCCAATCTTCTTTTTATCATTCCCCATACAAACTTCCACCCCCCTTTTCACCCCCTTAAAGGGTGATTTCTGGGATAAAAACTACCCTATGTCCTTCCTCGGGACTCAAACTACCTCCCTACCAATTTCAACTAAATCGGTTCAGCAGTTTAAGCGTGAAGAGGTAACAGACAGACACACTTTCGCATTTATAATATTAAATATACATAGATATATATAATATTATAAAGTATAGATTCTTCCATGTAACACAAAAAAACGTAAGAATAAGAATCGCCCTTCTGGTCTTTTCTTGAAGGTTACATATCAGAATACCGAAAACTGATTTACCTAATGTTGAATCACCTATGCTTGATTCACCTATTTTTAAATTACCTATCGATCAATTTACCTAAACATTGACCGACCTAAGTTTATAATACCTAAGCTCAAATAACCTAATGGACGAAACACCTAATGCACGATGTACCTAATGCACGTTTTACCTATTGCACGTTTCATCTAAAGCTGTTATACCTAATGCACGAATCACCTATAGCTGATATACCTAATGGACGATACACCTAAAGCTGATATACCTAATGAACGATGTACCTAAACTTGATTTACCTAATAATGGACGAAATACCTAAAACTGTTAAACCTATCGCACGAAATACCTAAAGTTGATATACTTCCTGCACGAATTACCTAATGTCGATATGCCTAATGCACGGAATACCTAAAGTCTATATACCTAGAACAAAATTCATATCATTTTGCCGAATGATCAAGTGGCAATTCCACCCAATAATTCGTATGATTTCCCAATCTTACAGTAGAAACAGTTTGTTCGGATAGCAACTTAAAAATACACTTTTTGAAACGCTACTTTTTAGGTAGTAGAATGATTTTGTAAGTCTGATACAAAATTAGTTATCTTATCCTATCTTATCAAAAACTTAATTTTTATAAGTTAACATCATGACGATGAAATAAAAGTCGGTTTTGGCACTTTTTGGTCGTAGTTAACCTAACACGCTCCTCCTCGCTTTACTCGTCGTCGCACCTATCTCGACTCTGGCAAATGACTAGACCTTATATTATAATAAAAAATAGTTAGCCAATTGAATGATTTGGGTAAAAAATGTATACTAAATGTTGTATGTCTGCATGTACTAAATGTTGTGCATCGACTTCAGGTATTTCGTGCATTAGGTGTATCGAATTTAGGTATTTCGTTCATTAGGTATGTTAACTTTACCCAAGTAGAAGTGAAATAAAAAGTAAAAGCGAAGTACCGTGGAAGTACCTAAGCAATGAAAGAAAGACACAGAGCTAAGAAAGCCCTTGACATACTTAGTTCACCGTAGGGCGCGATATAGGGCATATGCTAGTGCTGTTAGAGGCTCGAGTTTTTACAGTCCTTATTTTCATAACTAGACTCGTTTCTTAAGGTACCGTTTTGGATTCAGACTGCATGAGCATTACTACTGCTACTGTAATGCAGTCGGCAGCATGACTACAGCAGTATTGCAGCGCGGCATTACTGTCGACTGCATTGTTGCGACAAATGTCAAAATCGAGGTTACCCGGAATCTGACATTTGCGGCAGCCATGCAAACGGTTCTTAAAGTGGCTAGAGACACGTTACTAGCCTCTGTAAAACCTATATACAAGTGTAAATCTTGAACAATGCATGAATCGGTATTTTCACATAATTTTATCATGGTCCAGATAAAAAAATCCCATCTATTTTAATAGCGACAATTTTTATTATTCATATTTACTTGAGTCAATTTGACTCGCCCTTCAAAAAAACTCGAGTCTCAAAATTCTCTAAAATCTGAAGTCTCGTATAAATGAAGAGTGTTTTCCTAATTTAGACTCATAAGACTCTTAACAGCTCTACATATGAGTCATTAAGCCTGACGTTATTTTTAACATTCTCTTTCTGGGTAATGTGCACTGTTCATAATGTTCATGTCCTAAATAGGGCAACTAATTAGACTCGTTTGTTGTAAAGGGAATTCAAAGTGGTGGAGAAGGTTAATACTGAGCCTGATATGAAGTATATGAACATGCTTTCAATAAACCGCACTAAGTGCGAGTCGTACTCACCCACCGAGGGTTCCGTACTTTTTAGTATTTGTTGTTATAGCAACAACAGATAATCGGACTGGATCCCAAAACCTCCCTGGCAACGGGAAAGCTTTTATTTTTTGACCACCCTGTAAGTATATATAAAGAAAATTAACAAACTACGCAGTTTTAAAAAATAAATGGCGCCAATGGCTAAACTATAAAACTCGCATTTTTAATGCAAATTGCGATCAAGATCGGCTTGGATTTGTTATAAAACTTATAAACAAGTCGATTAATTTAATACGAGCTATAAATTTAAATGGCATCATAGTGCATCGGAGTGCAGCGGTTGTCCTTGGGCGAGTTGGGTGTATAGTCGAGCGAATAAATGTGGCTTTCCGTCACAGAAGGATCCTTATACGTACCGCCGCGCATGGTCCGTATAGAGAAGACAGTAGGGTGTCATCTAATGGGTTTTAGCCCGTTAAATACTGGGATATCACCTGAGTATAGAGATATAGTGCGACATAAAATAGTAGAAATTAAATAAAATGGAACTTAAAAAATTCCATACTACCATTACCATATTTAAGCACTTTACCTACGTCAAAAATGTGACAGTTACGTAGGAAGAATCGCCCTTACAGCCCGGTTCGAACTTTAAGGGGCTACCCGAGGTTTTTATTGATTTTTGACAAGTTTTGAATCGTATCTTCTTTTTTTGCACTATAGATAGAATTATAAGACAAACGGTTATCGGTTCTTCAATTTTTTATCTCCGGTTTTGTCCACTAGATTTGGAAAATAATGAATGCTTATTTTTTTATGAATTTTTTAAACATTGTCTAAAAAAACACTTTTTTCGTATCTAGTTTGCAGTGAAGGATCTTACATGTACGAAATCTACATATTTGGGTTCGCCTTTGAAGTCTCGAAAATTGTGTCCAAGGTTTTAATTTTAAACTAAATAACACAAAAGTTATGGCCAGAAAACCAGTTTTTTAGCCTAAAATTGTTCAACTTTGATGCCAAATATCTCGAAGACAATGAACTTTAAAGTAAATATGGGATACTATATTGCTTAAAGCCGTTGCTGTTAATATGATAAGCTACAAAAAACATTAGAAAACTAAGGGATTCAGATCGAAGGTCATTGGCGTGGGGGAGCCCCTTAAGATACGTCTGTGGTTTCACAATCAAACCACTGTGAATGGTTCATAAATTGTATTTAAATTAATAACTTTACAACTTCTGGGATATAATATAACTAAGAAGATAAACGTAAATAATTTGCATTGAACATAAAACATAAGTGAATTTTTCTAACAGTCAAAACTGACGTGTCGACATAAAGTATGGTATATTATTCTATGGCAAAGAAACGGCCAGTGCAGGTTGGAACCTCTGAGGTTCCTACACGTCAATTGATAGATCTAGAAACGATATAGATTAGATATGCCCGTTTCAAATGTTCTTCAAACAAAAACGTCACTATGACACTGACACATCTAATCCATATCGTTCCTAGACCTTTTTGACGTAACTTAAAGTTCGAATTATGGAGTGTAGAAGTAAAGGAGAGCTATCTTTTATGATAAGACGGTTGTAAAAGTGTCCAGCTGTCAGTATAAAGAATAGTTCGAAATCTCTCCGGTGGCGCTAGTAGGTAGCACCGGGAACTAACATGAATTTAGACCTTATTGACTGAGTGAAGTGCGCTGTCAGTTTTTTGAAATTTTATTAAAAATTTTCATAAAGTGATTTATTTAATTTAGGATTTCCTTGTGCAGTAAAACTAGCCGCCCCTGTCTCAGTACGCATCATATAGACTGCCACCTCTGTTATCTAGCCACCTCGGGCCTGGGCTTACCAGGCCTTAAGCCCCACATTCACACTCCTACCTTGTAGGCCGCCTCGTAGTCCGCCTCGTTGGGTAGGATTGTGTATGGGGGTTGCGGACTACGAGCCGTCCTACAAACGGCTAAACGGTAGGACGACTCGTAGTCCGCAACCCCCATACACAATCCTACCCAACGACGTGGACTACGAGGCGGCCTACAAGGTAGGAGTGTGAATGTGGGGCTTTAGGGCAAATCCACCGCTATAGGATATATTTTCTATAGTAAAAATGGGAAAAGTTTGCATCGTAAACAGTTGCCAAAGTGGGCGTAAGAGGAAAAAACAGAAAAATGTTACGAAATCCGTATCTTTTTTCCAACCAACGGTAAGTATGTAATTTTCACTACACCTTATAAAACAAAGTCCCCCGCCGCGACTGTCTGTTCGTGGGTTTGAATGTATCTTTGCGATAAACAAACTACTGGACGGTTTCAGTTCGATTTTCATGTATCAATAGAGTGATTCTTGAGGAAGGTTTACGTATATAATTTGTTGACTATAGTTCGTTTTTTTTAGCATTAGAAAGAACTTGCAAGAAGGTAAGCGATTTTGACATGTCTTTTAATTGAAAAACGCTTTTTAAAATTCAAAAACTATTACTGATGAAAGCAGAAGAATATAAATGATCGTATTAGATTCATAATTGTTACATATTTGCCGTAACTTATTTTTAAAATGTGTTTTTCAATTAAAAGACACATCAAGATTGTTTACCTAGTTTCTAATGCTAAAAAAACGAACTATAGTGCGAAGCCGGTCGCTACTGTCGCTAGTTATTTAATAAAATATTATATTGTGATTTTTATATTTTTCTTATAAAATTCACAATTTCACTTCAACAATTCTTCATTTTTCTATTAATTCTCAGACTCCGGCACGGTTAGAAAGTTGGAAAAAGTCGTTAGGAATTGCATTAAAAGCAAATGATTATATTTGCCATCTTCATTTTAAAGAAGAAAATATAAATATGTACGAAAAGTTAACTATTAAAGGAGAGCTCAAATATATTCCTACACAAAGAAAAACGCTTAAGGAAGAAGCTGTGCCCACGATTGAGCATCAGTTTATTCCCATTCCCGAACATGAACTCCAAGCCAATACTATTCACATAGAGGAATCTTTCGAACCATACCCCAATCAACCTAAGGACGAGCAGCAACAACAAATCAATGCCGAGCAACAGGAATTATCAGAAGATCAAAATGATTCTAATAATTTAATGGATTATGAAATGATACAACAGGACTTTGCGGAACCATTGTTTAGTCAATATCAGGATACTAATGTAACAATTAATCCAATAGAGAATTTTAAAAGTAAGTTTCGGGCATTTTCGTTGTTGCCGCCTTTTTGGCTACATGCAGAAAATCCTAATGGGCTGGAATTTATGCGAATGGATCCAAAAACTCAGAAGATTAAACATCATATACGTTTAAACGATGATCTAACTGTCACTGTAAGTGTTTATTAATGTAACAATAAAATTCGGTTGGCATGATTTGAATTTGTAACGAAACATAATTGCTATTTAATTGCAGGTAATTTTTCCCAATAATGAACAATTGGCACTAAAGGAGAAAATTAATTCATATGACAACACCTACGATTACTTAAAATCGGTTGAAAGATGGCCTTTGTGCGTTGGTACTCAGATTGACGACAATAAGTAAGTTTTGGTAGATTGTTAACCAAGGGATGAACGCAGTGAGAGTATAGTCCGAGGCTAAAATGATGCCATTCACCCGAGTTAAACACTCTACTTTTCATTTCGAATACGAGGAACCTAGCCCCAAAGCTTGTACTATGGGTGTAGGCGATAATACAACTGTTTGCAGTCGTCTTATGAATATATATACCATAATGTAACAGTTGTATTTAAAATAAAAGGATAACTCGTAAGCCTAATAACTTTGATTTTATTTAACATTTTTGTCATTAAAAATATTGTATGTAACGGTACATTAAATAGGTCTTAATTCTTGAACCTATCCTATTAAAACTCGACTTTTATGTGTATTTTAAGAACCCTTATTATGTAGGTACCTGTAGATTAAAGCACTATTTATACATAAACAATGGTACAGGAGAATAATAAAAGATAAAAACGAATTTATCTAATATATAATTACATCAATTTTCAGATTTTGTAAAGGTGTGATTATTGGTGATGATACTTACGAAAGAAATCAACAGTACCCAAGATGTAAATCTTGTCGAATATTACGAAATCGTTTGCAGAACCGTAATTCCACTTCAACTCTATTACAAAAAATGGCAGAAGCTAAACGGCGCGCTTCAAATCTTGTACATAAATGCAAGCGTCTGAAGAGGACGGTAAGTCTTATGCCGGCTACATACGTAACGATAAATCGTTGCGATAAAACTGTGCAGTCCGACTGTGCAGATAAATCGAACCGTGTGTATGACAAATCGTTACGATAATCGACAATCGGACAATCGGACTGCACAGTTTTATCGCAACGATTTATCGTTACGTATGTAGCCGGCATTAAAGCCGTAACAGACTACCGCACCGCGCCACGACCTTGATGGTGCGGTTAAAATATCTCTTTCGCGCTCCAAATTATAGCTACATCCTTAGCCCCCTCCAGACTATGCGCGTGAATCGCGGGCGAAGCCGCGAACGCGAGTGTGTAGTCGATTTCGCAGGTCTGCGTTCTGGACTCCACACTCGCGTTCGCGGCTTCGCCCGCGATTCACGCGCATAGTCTGGAGGGGGCTCTTAACGCACGTACGGCGACCACCTTACGACTATCGGTACGTGCGCCGCACCGCACTAAAGTCGCGGTATAGTGCGGTAGTCTGTTACGGCTTTTTATCAAAAACATATTAAATAAATAAATATTAGGGAACATCTAAAGGCCCCTGTACACAATGGGCCAGCGCCGGCCAGGCCAAGGGACGCTGCCATGCGGTAGAATGAGGTAGCAATATCACTTGCTCCCTCTAACGCATAAATGCGTCCCCCAGACTGGCCCACGCTGGCCCATTGTGTACTGGCCTTTACACAGGTCAACCTAGCCCCAAACTAAGCAAAAGTTGTACTATGGGTACTAGGCGACGCTATAATATACTGTATTTGTATAATTGAAGACGTAAAATAATACAAAAAGAAACTTGAGCAAGAAGTTTTCATACATATTTTTCGAAATCATTTCGAAGTCCCTTAAGGCGTATCCAGATTAGTAAATTTTTCGCCAATCTGATTCAATTGCCCGATCGAATCAGGATCGAAGTGCGGATGCAAATACCAATTTGGCTCGCCGAATTCAACCGCCGATAATGACCGATATTACCGATAAAATGAAGTGCAGATGCAAGAATACCAATTTGTGAGGCCAGTCTGGATACCATTTCTGGATTTTTTCAATGTAGAGGGCTCTAATATCACCATAAATCTAAAATTAGAGATTGACGCCAATTTCATTTCTGATAAAATCAACCGATTTGATCAGTCCCGTCTGGATACCACTTTACTTAGCTGTTGTTTTTTATTCGCACACCCGCTTATAGACCAACAAGAAATTGTAGAAATTAAAAAGTGGCAACATCGTAGTGTCGTCCCTTTCAAATCAATCTAAGAAAACGGGACGACACTACGATATTGCCACATTTTAATTACTACAATATCTTGTCGGCTTAAAACTTTATACATTGTACCTACTTGAGTAACGAATTTCATATCGACCGTTCATATAATTGCAGAATATCCAATTAAGAGAGAAAATTTCCTTGGCTAAGGCGCAGTGTGCAAAGAAATCGGATACCGTAGTACAAGCATCTATTTCAAAGCTACCTGAAGAATTTCAAAATGCCGTGAGATCATGTTTTGAAGCCGCGAAAAAAAAAAATACAAAAGGTCGTCGATATACGTTAGAATGGATTTATGAGTGCATGTTGATACGTATAAAAAGCAGGAATACGTATGAATTTATACGTAAAAGAAATATTTTACCCCTTCCTTCTGTACAAACTTTAAATAAGTATCTCAGCAAAATCAGCTGTTCTGCATATGGATTCCAATCCTCTACTTTCTTTAGTTTAAAAGAAAGATGTGAGGCGATGAAGAAGGAGGAGAAACGAGGAGTTATTTTAGTGGATGAAATGAAATTAAGTGAAGGCGTTTATTTTGATTCTCAAACCATGAAATTTAATGGTTTTGTTGACCTGGGGCAACACACTCCAGATAATTTAAAAAATACAACAGCGGACCATGCTTTGGTGTTCAAGTTTGTGCCTTTTCGAGGTAGATGGGTTCAAGCCTTAGGTTGCTTTTTATCGAAAAATTCATGCAAAAGCGAACCGCTACATAAACTAGTTTTAGAGTGTATTGTTTTAATGGAAAACAGCGGAATTTGTGTTGATGCTGTCGTGATGGACGGTGCACCTTGGAACCGAGGAGTATGGAAAATATTCGGTGTAAATGAAGACACTGTTAGCTGTGAACACCCTTGTGACTGCTCACGACGGTTATGGATGATTTCAGATTTTAATCATTTAGTGAAATGTTTTCGAACATCTACTTTGGATGATAAGCTACAAGAGTTCAAGGTTAATTAAGAGTAATGCATGAGTAATGATAATTTTAAAAATATACAAGGTGTAATTATTATATCTGACCAAACTCTGAGGGGTGAATATGTAGGTCATACTGAACAACTTTTACTATAGCCAACCCTGAAATCACGAAAAAGAAATCGCCTGTTTAATAGAAAACATTGACTGTACTGATTCACCGCAATATGTATGAGACAGCAGATTTTTTTTCACGATTTCGGGGCTGGTCCCATAGTATAAGTTGTTAAGTATGACCTATATTCACCCCTCAGAGTTTGGTCAGAGATAACAATTTCGCCTTGTATAAAATGATAATACGAAGTCAAACTAATGTAATATTCTTTTTTCAGACCCCTTACGGAACTGTGAAAAAAAGACATTGGGAAGCGGTATTAGAGGAAGAGAATTATCGTCAGCCTAACTTAAAAATCGCTTACAAGTTAACACCAGCGCATTTGAAACCGAAAGGTTTTCAAGTAATGAATGTTCCTCTTGCAACTGAAGTATGTACCTATAAATATAATCAATAATTTTCATTGATTGTCCGGATTTATTTCGTAGGACTTTCGGCTCATCAAAACTAATATTATTAATCTTATAAAAACAGGTGTTTGGTCACGAAATTTCGGTCGCCATGGCTCACTATCAACCCTATTGCGAGGAATTGAAGGATTCAACTGCAACACAAAAATTTATTGATCTTGTATTCAATTTGATACAAGCTATGTCTTCGCGTATACCAAGAGATGCTCTGTACGTGAATGAAAATTGCAGACGAAGAAAGGTAAGAAATAGTTGGCGATTAAAATTAAGGTCAATGCGGAGAAGACCGTCTATCAGCTAAGTCCGTCTACTCACTATAACATTTAAGGGAAGACCGTCATAAAGAAAGACCGGCCGGACGGTGCCTTAAACCAGAAGTAGCCAACCTTTTAATGTATTTTTGTTAGTAGATACCTCTTATAGTGAAGAATAATTTATGCCGATTATAATTAGAATTATGCGTTGCAGGTAGTGAATATTATGTGTTAATGTTAATATGCCGGAACCGCCGCCGCCTCGCAACCTGAATATATCCCTTGGCACCTATACAGCCTATACTGTAATTTTTAGTTTAATATAAAAATTAGGAACATTTAAAAATTTGTATGGAATATATTTTTTGCTCCTTACTAATATCTGTAAATGTCTACTACTGACTATACTTTTGTGTAGAGAAGCGGCCGTCCCCTTTCCTCTTAATATTTCATTGTATAGCTTTGAAGCTTGTTTACTTAATGAAGAAATACTTTTTTCAGGCAATCCAGGAATTTTTAGAATTCCTTGCAGACTGGGAAAAGCTCGAAAAAAAAATACCTGTGTCAAGGAGCACGTTAACTGGATTAAAAGTAACTTTACGGGCAACACTTGAAATTTTGGATATGCTGAATGTTGCATGTGATTACAAGTATTTGATGACAGCAACCCTATCTCAAGATCCGTTGGAGGTAATTAATAATTACTAATTATGTAATCCAATGAATATGAATCTGCTTGTATGGAATCTGCATCATGTATGCTGCCTTACTTTTGGAGAAAGTCCAGAAAGCCTTTTGAAAAATAAAAAATAAATTATAATTCATTAATTCAAGCTAATTATACTCATATTTTTACATTATTTACATTTTGATTACACAACATTAATAACATTACATTTAAATATAATCTACTAAAATTAACAATAAAATTTAAAAATTTACAAATCACATTAAAGAATAATGATATACAATATATACACAAAAACACAACAATACATACAAAACTAACCTACACCTGTCCTTACATGCCTGTTGCAACAGTGCACAATATAAGGACAGTCAAGCTGATCTGCGATCATCGCCAGGACAGTGTTGGCGCTGGCCCGCACGCGCCGCACCAGCGCAGCTGCGCGCACGCGCATGATGGCGTGGAAACAGGCCGTGTGGGCCCCGCGAACATGCCCGAAGCGCTACAGTAGCGGGGCAGCCCCAACACCGCCCTGAATGCGTTATTGTACTGGACGCGGAGCGCGTTGTACGCTCTTTGCGTGTAGTCCGCCCACAGGCCACACGTGTACAGCGACGTGCAGTACGCTTTGAAAAGCGTTATCTTCACGTCACTACTACAACGAGCAAACCTGCGAGCCAACATGTTCGCCCTTACGCACAACGCCCTCCGCTCCCGCTCCATATCCACATCATCCTTGAGGTCCGCAGTAACAATATGCCCTAGGTACTTGAAACTCTGTACTCTGTCTAAAAGAGCTCCGTTAAGCATGACAGGTGGCACATATTTTTTTAGGACACAGTTCCTACCTAGTCCATATACTTAATGTACCCATCAATATATTTCTGCCTGGTGTTTTTGGGTTTAATTCTTTTGAAATGAGGCGTAACTTTGGGCTGTGGACGTTTTTTATCGCTTACCTTCTTTCTAATGCTAAAAAAACGAACATAGCCATATAAATATTAGTACTATTATAAATGCAAAAGTGTGTCTGTTACCTCTTCACGCTTAAACCGCTGAACCAATTTAGATAAAATTATGGAGATAGTTTGAGACCCGAGGTCCTATATTTTTTATTGAATAATAATTTTGACTTGTTTTCAGAGATTTTTCTCCGTCATGAGATATTCGTGTGGAGGAAACGATCACCCTGATCCCAAAATGTTTGCACAAGTTTACCGATTGGCGTCTTGTTTTTCCCTAATACGCCCTCCGAAAGGTTGTAACGTTTCCGGCAAAGATTTGCTGAAGAACTTACTAGGAGCAAAGGATATGGTAACTGGTTCAAACGAGGCTAAGCAAGCATGGCTGGAAAGCCTCGACCATATACTAGATAATGGTGAACCATTGATTGATGGTTATGAAGACCATGACTACAACGAGGCTGTCACCAGTGACGCGGTGCAGTCTTACATTGCTGGGTACATCGTCCGCAAATTCCGAAAAATCGTAAAATGCAATAATTGTTTGAAACTCATACAAATGAGTCCCAATGAGGGAAAAATGTTAATGAGAAACGACGTAATCGATAAAATGGATTTATACGGCGGGTTAATTTATGCTAGTGACGATCTATTCAATCTGACCAAAATGATAGAGAAATGTGTGTTAAGAGCAATAAGCAAAGCTTTAACCAATATGGAGACGATCAGTGAAATTACGCAAGAATTACAAAAAGAAACATTGATAAAAGTTGGATGTGCCGACCATTCCAAACAAGTATCAAAAAAAATTATCGATATGTACGTAGTTATGCGAGCCCACTTTCTGGCAAAATATGAAAATAAACGTTACGACGCAGCCAAAACCAAAACTAAAATGAACAGGAAAAATGCCAAGTTATTGTCTTAATTACTAGTAGTTCGCCCCGAACTAAGAACTCGTATTCGCTGAAAACTACCGCGCAGCGCGCACACTCAGGTTTTGATTTCCAACTCAATCTCACTAGTGATACTTAGGTAAGTAATACTTTATATACGAGATTACCGCCACGTGGGATGTTGACTCGACGATCATTGTTGCGATAGTCGTCTCGGTTTTTTTTCCGTCATGAGATATTCGTGTGGAAGAAACGATTACCCTGATCCCAAAATGTTTGCACAAGTTTACCGATTGGCGTCTCGTTTTTCCCTAATACGCCCGGTTGTAATGTTTCCGGCAAGGATTTGCTGAAGAACTTACTAGGAGCGAAGGATCTGGTAATAACCATTGATTCATGGTTATGAAGACCATGATTACAACGAGGCTGTAAACCAGTGACGCGGTTCAGTCTTACATTGCTGGGTACATCGTCCGCAAATTGCGAAAAATCGTAAAATGCAATAATTGTTTAAAACTCATACAAATGAGTCCTAATGAGGGAAAACTGTTAGTGAGAAACGACGTAATCGATAAAATGGATTTATACGGCGGGTTAATTTATGCTAGTGACGATCTATTCAATCTGACCAAAATGATAGAGAAATGTATGTTAAGAGTAATAAGCAAAACTTTAACCAATATGGAGACGATCAGTGAAATTACGCAAGAATGACTAAAAGGAGCATTGATAAAAGTTGGATGTGTCGACCATTTCAAACATATATTAAAAAATGTTATCGATATGTACGTAGTTATGCGAGCCCACTTTCTGGCAAAATATAAAAATAAACGTTACGCCGCAGCCAAAACCAAAACTAAAATGAATAGGATAAATGCCAAGTTATTGTCTTAATTACTAATAGTTCGCCCCGAACTAAGAACTCGCATTCGCTGAAAACTACCGCGCAGCGCGCACACTCAGGTTTTGATTTCCAACTCAATCTCACTAGTGATACTTAGGTAAGTAATACTTTATATACGAGATTACCGCCATGTGGGATGTTGACTCGACGATCATTGTTGCGATAGTCGTCTCAGCGGACGGTCTCATAGCGAAGAGTCTCGACCAACACCTAGAGACTGGATCAAGGGTCAGATGCAGGCAAATTGTGACAAAACATTCGCTGATGTTAACAAGAAATAACTCAAAATGTAGTCAATATGATGGGTGCTGAGAAAGGGGCGGCTACAGGGCCTGGGGCCTAGGGCGGCAAAGACTGCAAATCCGCCACTACATTATACATATATAAAAATGTGTTCGGGTGTTTTTTTTTGTTTTGTGTTTTTATATTTTACTTTTATATTAATATTAAAAACGAAAAACAAAAAAGAGCCTTTTATTTCTCGCCGGTAAAACAAACACAATATTATAAACTTAAATTTACATTAGGTTTAGTATTACAATAATATTTAATATTCCTCAAATCAATGTTCTATTATGCTTGGTTATGTAATAAGTAGTAAGTAATTATATTTTTTTTCTTGTAATTTATTCTGCAACAACCCCTCCTGTGAGGGTGAAGGCCTCCTCCAGTGATGCTGGTCATCACAATTTCTGTTCTCTATCTTTTTCAACTTACATATGTATATCAATATTAATTTATATATTGGTATTAAATACCTACAAATACAAATAATAAAAAGCTAATAAATACTCTTATCGGGATTCGAACCCGCGACCTCCTGCTTCATAAGCGGGGTCACTACCGACAAGGCTAAAAGACCGTCAAAAATTGGTTCGCGATGCACAGTGGCGCCGCGGCGCGGCCTATTTAATGTTTTTGAGGGACACTTTTTAATACATGAAGATTGTTTTCCTCATCTCTACCTTCCATAGTTCGAATGGGGCAGTCATTCTGTGCTATTCTAAACGCGTAATATATATTATTATGTATATATTAAAATCCTATCTCGTAGAAAGATAATGTATTCTATTGCCGTGACACTGACCTAAAGTCCGAATTAACTCGCTAGAGCCAAACAACATCAATTATATTTGACATACGTTTGACACCTTTTAGATAACTTAATGAGGACTAATCGCTGATATTCGTACCTTATTCATCTTGATAACCTGTCATGGTTTTATTATTTATTTATGACACATTATCATAAGTTTAATTGATTTTTCATCACGGCTTTTATTAGGCTAATAATCCTAGATAAACACGCGTGCTTTTTCATTATATTATAGCACTTGTGTGTAATGTATGATATTGATAATCCGACTGAGTTAAGAAAGTAACTGATTGCTAATAATAAGCATGGAAACGGAGCCTTTTTAATTTGGTCTAGGTATTTTTTTAAATACCAACTATGAGGTTTTCAAAGTTCAAAGAGGTTTTATCTCGCCAAACATAATTTAATTTCAGTACGATTTCGTACCTTGACACAGTGACAATAGTTATTATGAGATTTATGAGGTCTCTAAGGACTTTCATACTGATTGTCACTAGGACAAGTTACGAAATAGTACGGAAATTGAATTCTTTGACTGCACCCGAAATAACGCGGTAACCTAAACTTATCGATACGCGGAAACAGACAGAAGGCGATTAAGCCTAATTATATTTATGCGATAAATCACGTATTAACGGCATTAATCCGAAACACGACTATTATTACATTTATTACCCCTTCACCGTTCTGGCAACAATATGCGGTCGCACGAGTAAACTTTTTAGGGTTCAAGGGGCCTGAGGGCCTACCGCGAACCACGTTCGACGTGTTGCCTCTCTATCGCACGCGTTCATAAGTGTGACAGGGAGGCAACACGTCGAACGTGGTTCGCGGTAGGCCCTCTGGTCAAGATGATAATCGTATTATACAGTACCAGTGGTGCGAAACTCCTGACTTCGGGTAAACTCGGCTCCGTTCGGCTCAGCATTTCTCCGAGCAATTATTAGGATCGACTCAACTTGACCTCACATGACACCACAGAGAAGATAATGGACTAAATTTTGACAACCCTAAATAGCCGAAAGCACAGGTACAGAAGACTCACTCTCTCACAAAACGCGTCTGTTACGATCAGCATAGATATGGCCGCTGGGTGGCGACAGCGCCACGCGCGGTTTATGGCTTTCCCCAAAATTGGGGTGGAACGGATGTACTTTTAGCTACCTGTAGCAAAGCGACGAAATCGCGGAGTGAGCCACGCCTGCCGAAAGGAATAGTGCCATAAGTTATGACGTGTATTCGGAGCATTCCACGGGCTGTCCCGTACAAACGCATTGTATGTCCTGTGTTGCGACTTTTTTCTTGGCATTTAAAGCAGGCGATTATTTTTCTGTGCATATTTTTGACCATTTGTAATTAAAAGGAAACTCTTATACCTTTAAATCTTCAGAAACTTCGCGTTTGTACGGGACAACGGTAGACAATTTCATGGAATGCTCCATTCTGATCCGGTATTTTTGATGCGAACCGGTCGATTTTAGCCCTTTAGGTATGACGACCAAAGTAGACAAGTGAACCATTTATGTACCTATGTAATTCTAATTTTAGGGAACCCTCGGCGCGCGGGTCCGGCTCACGCCCGACTTATTTTCCAGCGTACTCGCAGCACGCGTAAACTTCTTTTTTTCATCGGCCGACGGAATGCCACATTCACTGGTTGAACTTCCTTGATATTGACTGAAGGTCGGCTCTGACCGTTGACGCTGTGTTGGTAGCACTGAACCCGGTTTTAAGGTTGGGGTTCCGTCGAAATCCTGTCGAGGTTTTATCTACCTAACTATAGTTGGGTTTTTTTTGCGTTGGAAAGAACTCCACAGAAGAAAGCGTGCAGTTTTTATCAGGCTCTTTAGTTGTTAATAATTATTGAATTATCTAATGTAGCATGGTCAATACATTTAATTTACTTCAAATTATTACCGCTAAAAGTGCCGGATTTGGGACCACAAGGTTACTTATGCGAAGTTCTTTCTAATGCTAAAAAAACGAACTACTTATAAAAGGTGGCCAAAAAACAAGTGCATTCCGGTTATCAGGCAGGTTTCGGGGTTATACTGAGCAACTTTTACTATGGGACCCAAACCCGAAATCGCGAAAAGAAAATTTAACCTCTCATAGAAAAATGGACCAGCCCAAATGTATAAAACAGCCATACTTTTTTTCGCGATTTCGGAGTTGGTCCCATAGTAAAAGTTGCTCAGTATAGTCCCAAAAACCTCCCTGGCAAAGGGAATGCACTTATTTTTGGCCACCCTGGTTACACTAAGGATCTTTAAATTAAACCACTATGCAACATAACATGCAACTCACGCTAGGTACTTAAAAACAAAACACTTAAAATGGTTATGCAAAAACACAGGTGTGTTTTGTTATTCGAAATTATTATTACCACGTATAATGTATTCACTTACTAAATACAATGTTAATAAATGAATGTGTCGTATTCAAGCAAAAGACACCACCTTTATAAGGTAACTAACATTTCAATAAACTAACAATGCAATTGCAGTTTGGCGAGGAATACCGGGTGTGGCCTGTAACACGAGCAAATAATTAAAACATAGATTGTACTCCTCAAACGGTGCCACTTTTGTTCAACAACTTTTAAAAATTATGAAGTACTACTCTCCCTATTTTTCATACAAAATAAATATTATCTTCAATGGACGCCATCGCCACGCCATTGTCATTGTGATTGACGTTGCTTGTCACGCCTTAAACATAACAAAATTCGCAATACATTGCGTCTTAGAATAAAATTTATAGTGTATCAAAAATCAAATTACAAGTTATTTTTAAAAGTCGCTGAACAAATGTTGGTCAGTATGAGGAGTATAGCCTACGGTTTAATTTTTTGCTCATATTATAGGCCACACCCGGTATAATGTGTTATAAAATTGTTGTGTACTTTATGATAAATAAATTTAAAAAAAAAAGCACTACCAATAAAAATAGGTAGTAAAGCACAAATAATGGCTCTATTTATCATACCAATCTTTTTGTTTTTTTTTCTGCTACGAATTTTTATTAGATTATAGAGTGGAAATTAGGTTTGAATCGCGGTTTTTCTGAAATTTGGTCAAGTTTTATTATTGATTTTTGACAACAGATCTTAAATCTCTTCCAAAATGGAACACACCTAATAAGACAAACCCCAAGAGAACATCCAAGAATCAGCTTCCAAAGCATCTTTGAATAAATCAAAAGCTACTTACATTCCTGGGTGAGGGTGTAAGTTAAATCAATCTAAAAAATATGAATATGTTATTAGAACATTTGATTCGTTTAGAGCGGAATGACTCGGAATCGCCGGTCCGACCGGTTCGGCCGCTTTTTGTCGGATTCCACCCTCATGCAGCGTCCTAACTATCCTTGCAACCTGAAAACAACCTTAGTTTTAAAGCTTTTAGGTTTAAAATTGATTGGGTATACGTAGTTCTGACAGTCACGACCTGCCAGCAAGGATACTGTAAGGATGTTTAAAAGCGCCAATCAATTTTAAACTTTAAGTTTACGTGTTTGGGTCGTGTTTTGGTTTGTTTATGTTGAGATGAACAACTCCTTTGATTTTTATCGTACACTTGACCCGTCATGTCTAATGTCCTGGGAATGTTCGGAAGGCGATAAAATAGTTATTTGCCAGATTATGTAGTGTCAGTTCATGCGTGCTTATTATACGTGTACGGGTACTTAGAAAATATTATATGGAATATTAGGTTCAAACATGGTATAATAATATACTCCGCCTGGTACTCTCTTCCCGTCTTTTCGTGGTCACGTGACTGACACAAGACTACGTCATAATGCGACAGCGCTATATGATAATATGCGATAGCGCTATATATAGCGGCCATGTTATTGTGACGTAGGCTTGTGTCACTTTGGGAAAAGAAGACCATGTTTTATTATGGTCCTATGGTAGGTACTATGGGTTCAAACATATTACCTATACTTGGTCAAGCAAATCTTGTCAGTAGCAAAAGGCGGCAAATTTGAAAAATCGCGGGTTAGCAACACTGTTTTCGAATAATTCCAAAATCGCGTGACATCTGTGTTTTATCTGTGTAATGTGGATCGTGAATGACAGCCATCATGTTTGTTTACATTCTGAATCGTTGCAATTTCAAGAAAAGTTTCTGCTGTCACTATTAAATACCAATAAGTATATTAAATAAGATTGTGCATAAACTTAAGCAAATTCAAGGTGCCTACAATGTGCAATCATGCTCATAGATCGTAAAATTTGAGGTTATTATAATTACATGTTTTGGTTCGATGTACATTGCTGCTTTTCTTAGCGCAATACTGCTCTTTGAGTATTGCCCTACTTCACTTTGCTGTACATTGCTACTGGCATACTTTGCTTGACAGACTATACATAGGTTTCTTTGCTAATCCCTACCAATATGTGACATTATCTATGAAAGGGACCTTATTGTCGAAGGCACTTAGACGCGATATATAGTTGGTCAAAAAAAATTGTCAGTCAGTAAGGACCAGGAAAATTATACTCATCATTTTCTTTTGGGTGCTAGTACTAGTGTAAGACAAAGATAGAGAATGATTTTCTCTGTCTATCATTACTAACTACAATGTGCTACAACTGAATAATTTAATTTTTATTTTGAATTTTATTAACTTGTAAATGAGATGTACATTTACGAATAAATAATCTGAAATCTGAAATCTGAATGCCACGCGACGCTGTGCGGCGTAAGCGCCATCGACAATAAGGTCCCTTTTCATAGATAATGCCCCATAATATAAACTCGATTGTAACTCTGTCTATGTTTTTCTTTCTTTTTCAACTAACATGTGTTTGAATTCGAAATTCAAACAAAAGCATAATGTCAAAGTGGTAAGTTTCACACCGGCCTGTTGCGCCTCATTACGCCCTACTTACCCTTCTCTTTCAACGCTGGGACCTTTTTAGGGTTAAATAAGGGTTAAAGAGAAGTTGAAGCATATTCAAAGACGTAACATTTTTGGGGCTAATGTTTATTTTTGCAAACTACCATGGTGAATGACGATATTTTAATTTTGCACAAAACATTTTTTGTCTTTTTTTGCTGCCAGTATCTAAAGAGCCCACATAACAGGGGCATAGTTTTTTTATAATAATGTATTTATTATAACATTTGTATTATTTATTTTAAGATTTAGGTTTTCGACTTAAAACGTAAGTGGCCCGTTTTAATATACCTATGTACCTACCTTTAATTATGTCTGGTCTGTGCCTAAAGGGGTCCACTGATTAACAGTCCGCCGGACGGTATCGGCCTGTCAGTTCTGTTGTTCGGAACTGTCAAAATTTTGTTCTAACTGACAGACCGATACCGTCCGGCGGACTGTTAATCAGTGGGGCCGTTAACGGAAGTTTAGTTATTACTATTTAGGTTTGAAGTTTAATTGTTTAAATACTTTAAATAATTCTTAACAAATTTTTAGAAGCAGCAACTGAGACAAAAAATCGCAAGATGAGAGACGCTCAAAAAGTTGATCTAAATTATAATACTTTACACGGAACCCTTTATTAATAAACTAGAATTCTCACTCGAGTTAAACACTTTCTAAGCAGCAGTTTCAATAAAAACTGTTTCGTTGACACGCGTCATGTGGCCGTAGTTTTTGTCAATTATTTTCACATTAGTATGAAAATGATACAAACCCAGATGGTGGTCAAAATAGTATGTTAAGTGATACATTGCATCCAATTTTAACTTTCAAAATCTCATCTTATTTTTGTTTTGTAAAACTAATATTTCAATAAACTTATATTTATTTCCGAGATACTAAAAATTGATTCGATTGACCAATTTAGGCTGCTTTTCCACTAGAGATGTGGGAGTATGCGTAGCGAGGGATGTGTTTGTTAGGAACTTAAATACTAACTGTTTCTGTACTAAAATGATAGAGTAGAATAAGTTTTTGGTAAAAATTTCATTTTTGGTACAAGCTTTTATCACTGACTGTACTTTTCTTTCCACAGGCAATTAATGTTCATCGATTCTAAAAACCCCAAACACAATTAGGTTTCGTTGTTTTATCACATAGTTCCTATGGCCACCTCCGGTCACCATCATCAGATCAGCTATCAGCAGCATAATATTGCATTGTCATCCGACTTACGTATGTATGCAAAATTTCAGTTCAATCTGAAACCGGGAAGTGGATCAAATTTAACTTGCAAGATTTGATTACACACAGACAGACTACGGTCAGGTGAAACTAAATAAAAGCTTGTAAAAACTTGAACTTTAGATACAGTATCATGCAGTATAGTTACAATACATACTCACGTATACTTATACCTTTAGTTTTAGTTAATTTATTTTTTAGGCACTTAATAATTATGATAATAAATATTACTGTCTTTAAACGAGCAATTCTTGTTTATTTATACATATATTTCGGTGCTCTCGGAAACGGCTCTAACGATTTCGATGAAATTTGCAATATAGGGGTTACCGGGGGCGATCGATCGATCTAGCTAGGTCTTATCTCTGGGAAAACGCGCATTTTTGAGTTTTTATATTTTTTCGAGCTCGGTCACTTAGATATTTTTGTACTAAAACGATAGAGTAGAGAAACAAGGTTCAGATACAGTATCAGTATAGTTACAGGTACTTATGTATAAAAAATCCGAAACAATTAGCTTGCAACTACATCAATTAAATGAGATTAAGGGCCCGATTCGGATTTTGAAATAGACATCTATTAGATATCTTTTAGACATCACCAAGATACGATAACGATATGTTTAAGATCTAACCTGTCAAATTTGACATTTGCGCGATTCTGGAGATACTCTTGAACGATTTCCACAGGACATGACTTAGAGATCCAATTCACATCTAATAGATATCTTACTCTATCTAACGTAAAAGTGACATTGGTTGCCCGAATTGCGCTGCAAAAGAGAACTAATTGATATCTAAACTATAACGTATCTAGAATGGATCTAGTACGTGTCGTTTCTTGTGAATATCTTGAAGTTCGAATACGGCAGTAAAACGACAATCCAATTCCGTATAGCATACCTTTCTGTACAATCATGAGTATCATGACCATCCATCCCTGCTGCTCGCATCAATCTTTTGCAGCTTTTTCCATACTAAAAGACAACAAACGCTCAACATTACTTCAAGGGAAATTTATTTAAACAAATTTAAACCTTAATGGCCTACTAATACGATGTAATTTCCGCGTTTTTGCAAAGCATATTTTTATAAGACGTTTTGGAACTAAGCAGTAATTCCGCGGTTAGTGATTCGCGAATTTTAAAATGACGTAAGTGCCGGTGACTTATTTTATTTGAAAGATGTTTTTGGAATGGGATAGTTGCATCGCCTTGGACGTCATGCTTACCTAGTACTTAGTTTTCCGTTGCACTAGGAAAATTGATGTTTTCAGGTCTTGTATGATGTTTAAGTTATTTTTACTAAGCTTAGAATAGTACATTACTACAGAGGCCGGGACGAAAGAGGTTGCCGGTCGAAGACATATAGACGGCCGAGCGAAGGTCTGAGCGCGGGCAACCCCATTTCCCGCCGAGGTATGTATCTATAGTGCTTTTCTCAAACATGCAATGAAATAAATAAAATAAAAAATCCACGAAACCCAAGTTTTATTTATCGAAAAAACTAAAAGTAAACTACACCCGAAATATAACCAACACGTACCTATATCATTATCACGCGTATGTTTTACACGAGTCGTGTATTTTTACTACCCGTATATTTTCATGTATCTTTGATTTTTTCGCCTTGTATCCGTCTGACTGTCGTTTTCGTCATATAACTTTACATAGTCTTTCATGTTGATATCATGTTTCACATACATCGTTGCTTTATGCATGGAGTAAATAAGTATAATTTCCACAGTGTTGACGAATTTGTTGTTACATTCATTTAAAATATGCCACAAAACTGTTTCTAATTTCATTCATTTATTTATTGCATTCCATGGTATTTACAGATGGTATTTTAAATTGAATTGTACAACATGGACCCTGAATAGGGTATGGCAAGTTAACCTTAATAGCTAAATACTTAAAGTTACCTTACAAAACATATTACACGTATTGCTTAATTAGTTAGTTTCATCATAGTAAATAATAATTATGGAATCTATTTAACACTAATAATAATCAATACGAATTTAAATGCTATACTTGTTTATATAATGCAATGATGTCAAATATTAATAATCAAATTTAAGCTGTCGTGAATCATACTAACACTAAGCGATACAATAACTAATTATGTCAATTCATTTATAATAATAATAGTGTCAATTTATTTATAATAATAATAATGTCAATTCATTTATAAAATAATAATTCATTTAATCATTCCATTACATTGAGACAAAGTTATCGGTTTCAGTAAAATTAATTCTCAGTCATTATCACTATTGTCAGATGCCATAAATTCCTGATAAGAATAAAATGATTTATCAATTAACCACGTTTTCAGTTTATTTCGGAACATATTATAAGTTTCAACGTCTTTAATAGAATCAGGGATTTTATTATATATTTTTATCGACTGGTAATGGGGCCCGTTTTTATACATAGTTAATTTAGGTTCAGGGAGAACTAGTTGTCTATTTCGACGCGCGCTTTTAACATACTGGAAGTTGGATATGTGTTTTCTTACAAATAGTCCAGCCTCCAGTATGTAAATACATGGTAAGGTTAGAAGCTTTAGGTTAATAAAGTGTGGTCGGCAGCTTTCTGGTTGTCGGATGTTAGCTATAACGCGTACGCATTTTTTTTGTGCTATAAAGAGATCTTCGACGTCTGGGCTATTCCCCCATAAGACTACCCCATACCGCAACCATGCATAGGCATATGCATAATATGCCGAGAGTGCACATTCTACGTTAGTGTTCCTTTTTAATACACTTAACGCAAACAAAAAACGTGATAATTTGTTCCTGACCTCTTCAATATGCGTTTTCCAATTTAAACTCGTGTCAATGTTTAATCCTAGTAGTTTGAAAGAGCTAACCTCTTCGATGCCAAGTTCTTTTGAGGTGGCCGATAAATCTAAATCGTCTTTTTGGTACGGGTGAAATTGAATTAATTTGGTTTTGCTCATATTAAGTTCCAAATTGTGTTCATTTAACCAATTCGTAATTTCTGTTAAGGTTTCATTGATATCGCTCTGAAAGTTATGGTTATTAGGGCTTCTAAACAAGAGGGACACATCATCTGCGAACATGATGCAAGTGTGTTTTGTAATTTTGGGCAAATCATTAATATAAACTAAAAATAGGATACATCCCAAAACTGACCCCTGAGGTATTGAACAATTGGTTATTAGGGTGTCTGATTGTATGTTTGAGACTTCACCTGTTTGTTTGTCATGATGTTGGATAATAAACTGTAAACCATTTTTCTTAGTTTCTCAAATAATAAAATTGCCATAAGCAACCATATACATACTTCGTCTTTGACTTGGCGGCAGAGGCAGCAAGTTATTTAAAATCAATTCTGCTTACGCTGCCAATTCCAACACCTACGATTACAATTCATATTAATCAATTATCATTATTTCGTCGGAACTCATATTAAAGTCAAAAAATCAACAACGCACCATAAATCCAATAAAATAGAATGAATATTTTTCAACTTTACCTCCATAACAATTTAAAAAATATAACTACCCGTGTTTGAGTAGACCTTTTTACCGCTAACGTTTAGATGAAAT
The DNA here is from genome assembly GCF_963556715.1 of Cydia fagiglandana. Lineage (NCBI taxonomy): Eukaryota > Metazoa > Arthropoda > Insecta > Lepidoptera > Tortricidae > Cydia > Cydia fagiglandana. The sequence goes on from NC_085942.1 coordinate 1,902,154, forward strand.
ATTTTAAATATTTTTATTTGTGTAGTTAAATTTATAATTATAGAATTATAAAATTATAGAATGTATTATTTATTAAGTACATGTTAATTTTATACAAATAAAACTGCAAATTATAGCAAACATTGTTTCTTGTTTTTTTTTTTATAGGCGTAGTGGCAGAATTGCATTACGAACCTTATAGCAAATACTGCCTCTAGTTTTTTTTAATGGATGAATGCCACGATGCTGTGTCACAAATATCTGTGAAATGAAAATTAAAAAAGAGGACTTTGCCGGCCTAGGCCTGCAAGATGTGTATGAAATTCCATTAACGACCTTTTGTCCTAGCCGCACCTGAAACGTCATACTTCGCAGCCTATTATAAGGAACATAACATCAATATTTCATTGCATGTTTGAGAAAATTGATTTAATTACCTATGTACACGCTTTTTTACCAACTACTTATATTTTCTATCTGGAACTATTGTTGATTATCTGTTATCTGTAGGTGATTCTTAACTGCCCTAGAACACTTTAATAAGGTTAACTAATAAGCCTAATTCTATGAGTAAGTGAGTAAATAAGTAAATATTCCTTATTGGATCAATAATTACTAGAGTTCGACCGTAAAAAGTCTGCAGCAATTTTGAGAGCCCACGCAGTGCAAGTGTCATTTTAAACGTCAATCTTCTATGAAATTATGACGTATAAATAACACTTACACTGCGTGGGCTATCAAATCCGCTGCAGACTTTTATTGGTGCGACTATAATACAAATATATTATGAATTGTATGCTTTTAACAGCAAAAAATCATTATGTCATTTGCAAATAGCTTGGAGCATGCATGCAAGAGTGAACCATTCGCAACTTTCATTTTAAATTCTAAACAAGTGTTCAGTAAAGTTCAATTTAGCTTAAAACTATTCTAAAACAGCTTGGAGCGCTCTATGCAAGAGTGAAGGCACCGGATATTGTCTGCGGAGATTGTTTTAGATGGATTATTCACCTTAGTTTTTATTTGAACAATATCGACTGGTTCCGTTTTGCGTGAATCGGTTCTTTTTAGGAAATGGATTTTGCTGTTGAAAAATGAAATAGACGAGGCCCCCCTATATTTTACTTTTTTTTCTATGTGGGTTAAATTTGGATTTAATTGTTAATTAGCCCCTAGAATTATATATTTTTTTTTGTATAGTTTATTTACATACTTTACGTTTTAAATAAGTTAATTTTGCAATGCAGATAATTTTTGAACACCTTACCCACCTTAAACATACATGTGACTCAAAAGCTATCTATACGTAAGTAAATTTCGTTTATCCCACGAATAGCGTGCCTTCAAAAATAAAATCTCAAAAACTCCAAACATGTAATTTTACTTCCAAAAGACTACTTTATTAAAAATGTTGTAGCCACAAAGTCCGTCAACAGCAAAAAACGGCCAAGAGATTTTTGTAATTTTTTTGCCTGTCAAAAAATAGTAACAGGAATAATTATCGTGAACATTGCATTAATCAAATTCCCCGCACGGCGCTATTGGGGGGTTGGGGGGGTTGAAAGGGTGGGGGGTGGGGGCGAGAAAAACGAATGCTGCGGGCTCGCTGCGAAAAAAGCTGAAAATGACTGATGTGCAGTGGGAGAGATTGCAGGGATGCGGTCTGAAGATATCAGTTTTAATTATTTTGTTAAATGAGATGAGTGCTGGTAGTGGTAGCAGAGCGTGCTTCTAAATCTGTGGTTGTGGGATCTCAAAAAACGACACAATGATAAAACGGGCATTGAAAACTGACAGGACCTTACAAAATGAAATGGATTTAAAGATTAAATTTTCTACTCAATGCGATTTTTTTTATTGTGAAATAAGCAGTCCAGCGGTAGGAGGAGCACGCGCAAGCCGTGACGAGTGGCGGAAGACAGGGGAGGTCTTTGCTATTAAAAAAAAAGCAGTGTCCCATTTTTTTCAATTCAGAACCAGTGGGCCTAGACTTAGACAATTATTTGAAATAAGTATATTTAAACTACAGTGCCATCTAGTGATATCTAATCAATACCTCTTAGAATTTAATTTCGTTGCAGGCTGTCAGCTTGTTATGGGTATCAACTGGTATCAGCTTCAGTGGACGGGCGAGTAAGTCACTGAGCTTAGAAGGTGCAGATGCGGCGTCAGTCAAACCTTTGTGCAATGTATTTATAGTATTACGGACAATATATTTCAACTACGTATAAATAATCTAGGTACCCTACTGTGAAAGTCTTTAGAAATGGGTCTAAATTCATCATAATTCTCTTGCCCTTGTCCCATTCACTTGGGGTCGGCGCAGCATGTCTTTCTCTTCCACACCTCTCTGTCGCCCGTCATTTCAGATATGGGTCTAAATTAAAAAAGCGTAATATTTAATTTACCCGAAAACCTGACCCTGCGGTTAGGCAAATCGGATATTAAGTTTTTCTGATCGTCTGCAACAACATTCATTACATTTCAAAAGGCATTGATTACAAAATAATCTATTAAATACGCCTACGAGTAATAGCAAGATGATTCCTCATGATGATGATTTACTCCTGTGGTCTTATAATTTTAAATTAAGCGTAGCACTGCAGTTCGGCCTTTTAACCTAAATAACCTAGAAGATAAACTATAACTTTTCGGGATAGTCAAAATTCATCACTGTTAATTCGATTTGTTATCCCCAGACCGGTATCGTCTCGGGTCGTCCCATTCGTTTTTCGTCAAGTTCTTAAATTAGTCCTATTCTGCTTTCGTCACACATTCTACATTCGTCACCATCGTCGGTGGCTTTCAATGTAGAATGAGTGACGAAAGCAGAATGGGACTAATTTAAGAACGACGAAAAACGAATGGGACGACCCAAGACGATACCCCCAGACCGATCCCTTAGAACTTGCCCTCGTGTATCCCCTGCTAGTCCAGTGCAGGCTACCTATATAGTAACAAAAAACGGCACCCCCTGCCCGGGCCTCACTGCATTCATTAATTGCTAATTTGCTGCCACGGGTCAAATGTATGGTGCTTTATGAGATGCGTTCTCAATACAATACAGTTTCTACAGGCTATGATAAGTTGGTGGTGGGGGATATATTTACAAGAAAACGACGTGGTGAAAATATTAATTTTGACTATGGGACGACATTTTCATACTTCAGCAGCTGCTTCCGGGCAGCTGACACGGTGTGTGACCGCATCTTCAAGAGAAAGTTTGGTTTTGCGAGCCACATTAGGGCATTTCATAATCCGGATAACGCTGCGTCTTACATAAGCGACCAACTCGCGAACGCGACGCGGCGCGGCGCGGCGGGCCCATGGCGTTCGCGTTCGCACGTAGAACACTTCTATAGGTAATCAAAGGATTGATTCACCCCGCACCGCATCGCTTCGCTTCGCGTTCGCGTGTTGTTCGCCTTGCGTAAGAATTGTTGAAGATACGGCAAGGAGAGTTAGAGAGAGAGAGAGAGAGAGAGAGAGAGAGAGAGAGAGAGAGAGGGCAGGTGACAACTGTCAAATAAGCATTAGGTATGTATATGCCATGATGTATAAAAAAATATTTCAGGTCTTAAAAAACCCATATTACATTTACAAAAAAATAAAATAAAATTCTAAAATCTATATAAAATAATTTGGTTTGTTTCCAAACTACCCCCCTCTACCCCCCAGCACCGGGCCTACAGTCGGGGATTTTTGATATGTTCACCTCCTTGTGTTCCTAGCATTTCCCTCTACTACTTTTTTTGAGCATTCGTTTCCTGACCTAAACAGGTAGGTAGATATATATATATTAAAAAATCTAATCACTATTTATTAGTCGACACAATTTGTCAATTTGTGTTTGTACATAGCTATCTTGCTTTGTCGTTATGCTGTTTTTTTAATGATGTAGAAGAACACGAGCAGCTTAATCGTGAGTGCGTTACCGGCCTTTAAGATGAGAGTACGCTCTTAAAAGTTTCAAGGTCTTATCGGTCCGGAAATGTCGCGTGGAGTTGAAAAAAGCTGTGCTTCGGGTGTCTATAGCAATGACAGAAAAAAAAAAAAGTTACCGGGGGCGATAAATTGATCTAGCTAGGTCTTATCTCTGGGAAAACGCGCATTTTTGAGTTTTTATATTTTTTCCGAGCTCGGTCACTTAGATATTTTTGTACTAAAACGATAGAGTAGAGAAACAAGGTTCAGATACAGTATCAGTATAGTTACAGGTACTTATGTATAAAAAATCCGAAACAATTAGCTTGCAACTACATCAATTAAATGAGATTAAGGGCCCGATTCGGATTTTGAAATAGACATCTATTAGATATCTTTTAGACATCACCAAGATACGATAACGATATGTTTAAGATCTAACCTGTCAAATTTGACATTTGCGCGATTCTGGAGATACTCTTGAACAATTTCCACAGGACATGACTTAGAGATCCAATTCACATCTAATAGATATCTTACTCTATCTAACGTAAAAGTGACATTGGTTGTCCGAATTGCGCTGCAAAAGAGAACTAATTGATATCTAAACTATAACGTATCTAGAATGGATCTAGTACGTGTCGTTTCTTGTGAATATCTTGAAGTTCGAATACGGCAGTAAAACGACAATCCAATTCCATATAGCATACCTTTCTGTACAATCATGAGTATCATGACCATCCATCCCTGCTGCTCGCATCAATCTTTTGCAGCATTTTCCATACTTAAAGACAACAAACGCTCAACATTACTTCAAGGGAAATTTATTTAGACAAATTTAAACCTTAATGGCCTACTAATACGATGTAATTTCCGCGTTTTTGCAAAGCATATTTTTATAAGACGTTTTGGAACTAAGCAGGAATTCCGCGGTTGGTTGTTCGCGAATTTTAAAAGGACGTAAGTGCCGGTGACTTATTTTATTTGAAAGATGTTTTTGGAATGGGATAGTTGCATCGCCTTGGACGTCATGCTTGCCTAGTACTTAGTTTTCCGTTGCACTGGGAAAATTGATGTTTTCAGGTCTTGTATGATGTTTAAGTTATTTTTACTAAGCTTAGAAATTAATTTAATTACCTATGTACACGCTTTTTTACCATCTACTTATATTTTCTGTCTGGAACTATTGTTGATTATCTGTTATCTGTAGGTGATTCTTAACTGCCCTAGAACACTTTAATAAGGTTAACTAATAAGCCTAATTCTATGAGTAAGTGAGTAAATAAGTAAATATTCCTTATTGGATCAATAATTACTAGAGTTCAACCGTAAAAAGTCTGCAGCAATTTTGATAGCCCACGCAGTGCAAGTGTCATTTTAAACGTCAATCTTCTATGAAATTATGACGTATAAATAACACTTACACTGCGTGGGCTATCAAATCCGCTGCAGACTTTTATTGGTGCGACTATAATACAAATATATTATGAATTGTATGCTTTTAACAGCAAAAAATCATTATGTCATTTGCAAATAGCTTGGAGCATGCATGCAAGAGTGAACCATTCGCAACTTTCATTTTAAATTCTAAACAAGTGTTCAGTAAAGTTCAATTTAGCTTAAAACTATTCTAAAACAGCTTGGAGCGCTCTATGCAAGAGTGAAGGCACCGGATATTGTCTGCGGAGATTGTTTTAGATGGCTTATTCACCTTAGTTTTTATTTGAACAATATCGACTGGTTCCGTTTTGCGTGAGTCGGTTCTTTTTAGGAAATGGATTTTGCTGTTGAAAAATGAAATAGACGAGGCCCCCCTATATTTTAACTTTTTCCTAAAATGTGGGTTAAATTGGGATTTAATTGTTAGTTAGCTCCTAGAATTATATATCTTTTTGTATAGTTTAATTACACTTTAAATTTTAAGAGAATCAGTTAATTTTGCAATATCTGCATTGCAATTTTTGAACACTTTACCCACCTTAAACACACAAGTCACACAATCTATCTACATAATTATGTATATACGTAAGTAATGGTAACATTCCATTTCTGACCGCAGCTGCACTACTGGTACTGAACGCGTCGGTGTTATTATCAATTTCCATAGTAAAATGAACAGTAGTGCAGCCGTCGTTGGAAATGGACTGTCACCTTAAATTAATCCCACGAATAGCGTGCCTTCAAAAATAAAATCTCCAAAACGCCACCCGTAATTTTACTTCCAAAAGACTACTTTATTAAAAATGTTGTAGCCACAAAGTCCGTCAACAGCAAAAAACGGCCAAGAGATTTTTGTAATTTTTTTGCCTGTCAAAAAATAGTAACAGGAATAATTATCGTGAACATTGCATTAATCAAATTCCCCGCACGGCGCTATTGGGGGGTTGGGGGGGTTGAAAGGGTGGGGGGCGGGGGCGAGAAAAACGAATGCTGCGGGCTCGCTGCGAAAAAAGCTGAAAATGACTGATGTGCAGTGGGAGAGATTGCAGAGATGTGGTCCGAAGATATCAGTTTTAATTATTTTGTTAAATAGATGAGTGCTGGTAGTGGTAGCAGAGCGTGCTTCTAAATCTGTGGTTGTGGGATCTCAAAAAACGACACAATGATAAAATGGGCATTGAAAACTGACAGGATGTTACAAAATGAAACGGTTTTTAAGATTAAATTTTCTACTCAATGCGATTTTTTTATTGTGAAACAAGCAGTGTCAGTGTCCAGTGGTAGGAGCAAGCACAAGCCGTGACGTGTGGCGGAAGACAGGGGAGGCCTTTGCCCAGCAGTGGGCATTTAAAATAAAAGCAGTGCCCCATTTTTTTCAATTCGGAACCAGTGGGTAGACTTAGACCAATATTTGAAATATATTTAAACTACAGTGCCATCTAGTGATATCTATTCAATGCTTCTTAGAATTTAACATCGTTGCAGGCTGTCAGCTTGTTATCGGTATCAACTGGTATCAGCTTCAGTGGACGGGCGAGTAAGTCACTGAGCTTAGAAGGTGCAGGTGTGACAACGGTCAAACCTTTGTGCAATGTATTTATAGTATTATGGACATTATATTTCAACTACGTATAAATAATCTAGGTAGCCTATTGTGAAAGTCTTTAGAAATGGTTCTAAATTAGAAAAGCGTAATATTTAATTGAAAACCTGACCCAGCGGTTAGGCAAATCATACATTAAGTTTTTCTGATCATCTGCAACGACATTAATTACATTTCAAAAGGCATTGATTACAGAAGAATCTATTAAATACGACTACGAGTAGCAAGATGATTCCCGACGATGATGATGATTTATTCCTGTGGTCTTGTAATTTTAAATTAAGCGTAGCACTGCAGTTCGACCTTTTAACCTAAATAACCTAGAAGATAAACTATAACTTTTCGGGATAGTCAAAATTCATCACTGTTAATTCGATTTGTTATCCCCAGACCGGTATCGTCTCGGGTCGTCCCATTCGTTTTTCGTCAAGTTCTTAAATTAGTCCTATTCTGCTTTCGTCACTCATTCTACATTCGTTATAATCGTCGGTGGCTTTCAATGTAAAATGAGTGACGAAAGCAGAATAGGACTAATTTAAGAACTTGACGAAAAACGAATGGGACGACCCAAGACGATACCCCCAGACCGATCCCTTAGAACTTGCCCTCGTGTATCCCCTGCTAGTCCAGTGCAGGCTACCTATATAGTAACAAAAAACGGCACCCCCTGCCCGGGCCTCACTGCATTCATTAATTGCTAATTTGCTGCCACGGGTCAAATGTATGGTGCTTTATGAGATGCGTTCTCAATACAATACAGTTTCTACAGGCTATGATAAGTTGGTGGTGGGGGATATATTTACAAGAAAACGACGTGGTGAAAATATTAATTTTGACTATGGGACGACATTTTCATACTTCAGCAGCTGCTTCCGGGCAGCTGACACGGTGTGTGACCGCATCTTCAAGAGAAAGTTTGGTTTTGCGAGCCACATTAGGGCATTTCATAATCCGGATAACGCTGCGTCTTACATAAGCGACCAACTCGCGAACGCGACGCGGCGCGGCGCGGCGGGCCCATGGCGTTCGCGTTCGCACGTAGAACACTTCTATAGGTAATCAAAGGATTGATTCACCCCGCACCGCATCGCTTCGCTTCGCGTTCGCGTGTTGTTCGCCTTGCGTAAGAATTGTTGAAGATACGGCAAGGAGAGTTAGAGAGAGAGAGAGAGAGAGAGAGAGAGAGAGAGAGAGAGAGAGAGAGAGGGCAGGTGACAACTGTCAAATAAGCATTAGGTATGTATATGCCATGATGTATAAAAAAATATTTCAGGTCTTAAAAAACCCATATTACATTTACAAAATTATACATTTTGGTTTGTTTCCAAACTACCCCCCTCTACCCCCCAGCACCGGGCCTACAGTCGGGGATTTTTGATATGTTCACCTCCTTGTGTTCCTAGCATTTCCCTCTACTACTTTTTTTGAGCATTCGTTTCCTGACCTAAACAGGTAGGTAGATATATATATATTAAAAAATCTAATCACTATTTATTAGTCGACACAATTTGTCAATTTGTGTTTGTACATAGCTATCTTGCTTTGTCGTTATGCTGTTTTTTTAATGATGTAGAAGAACACGAGCAGCTTAATCGTGAGTGCGTTACCGGCCTTTAAGATGAGAGTACGCTCTTAAAAGTTTCAAGGTCTTATCGGTCCGGAAATGTCGCGTGGAGTTGAAAAAAGCTGTGCTTCGGGTGTCTATAGCAATGACAGAAAGAGAAAACCTGCAGTTTCCTGAATAACAGATGCTGCTGTGAAAACGTTCAGATGTTTCGCAATTATAGTGTCCAGGTGGGGGGGGGCGGTGACGGCGATCGATGGGTGATCGTGCTCGTGTGTGCGCCGAAATAAAGCGGGGAAAAAATCCGCACGTCAAAATGGACGCGAGTGCAGTCGGGGCGGAGAAACTGGCCACTAGCAGAAGTGGGGCAGACTATGTTGAAGGTTCGTATCTTTCAAGGCCCGAGGTTACTATTCCTTCTGTTCTAAGGCCCACTGTACAAAAATTTGCCAGTTAAACATGGTTGAATTTCATTGGTTTCGAAAACGAACGAGACAAAATAAATGTATTGAAGTAATTAGTACTACCGGAAGAACCGTGGGCCTTACGAGGAAAATGTGTTATACATGAAGGCGTCCATAGGCTACTAAAGTGCGGATAGTCCTCAGTACTATAACAGGTAATTAGACAGTCCCCAAAAACAGCGACATATGGTACTTACCTTACTTACATTATTTGGATACTAGCGACTCGCCCCTGCTTCGCACGGGTGAACAAATTATACACCTAAACCTTGCTCAAGAATCACTCTATTGATAGGTGAAAACCGCATGAAATCCGTTCAGTCCTTTGTGAGTTTATCGCAAACAAACACACAAACAGACAGACGGGGGACTTTGTTTTATAACGTGTAGTGATTTTCAAATGCTATGCTTATAATTACCACATTAGTGAATTAGAAATTGTTATAACCAAAACCACAGTTATTATCGACAAAAAACATCTTACCACAAAAAATAGGTTAATACACTTCATCGGTTAACAAAAATAACAATCTGCTTGAATATCACTTTTAAATATATTTTTTTCATATAAATCTATTTTCATTTGCATACCACAAAACACGAGCCAATCCACACCAACCTCACAACATCGGTGCAACCGTCACCGACCAGTCTGCGGGGGCTGCCCCCCTAAAAAACTGCACCACCCCCCACCCCCGGCATTGACGCGTTTCGGCTCTGTTTACCCTTAATAGCGACGCCATTACATTTGATTTGTTATGCTTTTTATTCGGTAATTAGTCGAAAAATGTTTTAGGCCCAATTAGTGTTATGAAAAATGTTTTCAGCCTTAATTTAGTTAACATTGCTAAATGTTTTAAAATAGCTTGTTGTCTGATTTTCATTTTACTTAGTTGTTTATGAATCCACGTGAATTATTCCGCGAGCGATTCAGCTGTACGCTGTACTGGGCGCAGCTTGAAAACGTCAAAATATTGTACACATGTAGTGCATAATTATTTTCCATCGTATTTTCACGGAAATGTACGATCGTGTCTTGCTATTCCGGTCAGTCTCGATACAAAAAGTTGACTGAAGTAGCATGACACATACGAACGTTTCCGAGAAAATACGATGGAAAACAATTATGCACTAATACATCTGTATTCTTACATGTGTTGGCGCAGGTGACATTCACGGTAACTAATTAATACTATCCAGATATCACTCGTATGTCAGTTCTGAGGGCCAACCGCGAACCACGTTCGACGTGTTGCCTCTCTGTTGCACTTGTAAATTCGTACGTAAGTGTGACAGGGAGGCAACACGTCGGTAGGCCCTCTGTATTGGCCTGCACATCACAGTTTGATCACTCTGCTAGTAATAAATCAATTAAACGGCGATCAGACTCGCACTTTTCCAGAGAGCAGCGACCCAGTCGGAGACGCGACGTATGCGGCAATGCACGCACTGATGTGGCCATGCTTTATAGAAAAGATAGGACAGTATTGAAATCACTTGCAACCCCTCTGGCCCCTATTTCACCACAGTGACAGGTACGACTATTGTCGACGTCTCTGTTACTGAGGTCACAGGCCTCCATAGGCTACGGTAACCGCTTACCATCAGACGGGTGGTGTGCTTGTTCGCCACCAACGTTTTAATTTAAAACGACTCCAATATATCGCCAATATTTATTAAGTGTAGTAAGTAACTAAGTTTGTTTAAGTACTTACTTATTTTGCGAAGGTAATGAAAATTGTCACAAGAAACACGACAAATTGTCACGAAATTCCGAGACAGAACTCATTTCCTGTCAAGAATGACCAAAAGTTCTTGTAAATCTTGTGACAATTGTCATCATTATTATCATAAACTTCGCAAGAGAAGGTAAGGGTAACCGTAGCCCATGGATGACTGTGACGGTACGTCAGCAACATTTTATAATTGTCGTACCCTGTCACCGTCCTGAAATAGGGGTCAGGGTATTGCAGGTGTCCATGGGCAACGATGAATGCTTACCGGGCGATTCGTTAGCTCTTTTGCCTCTTTTATCAAAAAATATTAAAAATAGAATAAGTAGGTACATGTCTTAATCAATCTATGCCATTGTCAAGCGACGGTGGGCGAAATATTTGACAGATTGGAGCACAGGAGAGACATCGGGACAAAATGAAGATGTGGGGTGAAATGAAAATATCAGTAATTTAACATTTTGTATGAGAATCGAAATTTTGCATTTAAAATATGAAAAATATCATTAGATACCTTAAGCATGGTCATCCTACACAACCATAAATTCGTCACTGGCAGCCCGCCAGCTCGCCGGCGTTAGCGCCTCTCCCACTCAAGATATATGCACCCTACACATTTCTTACTATCTAATACATATTACATATCTATTTCAATATATGTGTAGGTACTACTCACAGTCATATAGGTATACGGTGGCTATAAAATATCTGCATTCCCGTTGCCACGGAGGTTTTGGGATTATACTGAGCAACTGTGGGCCCAACCCTGAAATCTGAAAAAAAATGACCCTCCCATAGAAAATGGTTCAGCCAAAATGTATGAAACAGCCAAATTTTTTTCGTGATTTCGGGGTTGGATCCATAGTTAGTTTAGGTATTAGGTAACAGTTTTGAATGATTCACGGCTAGTTTCACTAGACTTATATCAACCAGGATTTGAACCGTGATTACCCGTGAAATCATCAATAAAAAGACTCATCAAGATTGTTTACCTTATTTCTAATGCTAAAAAAACGAAGTATACTTAGTGTTCCTATTATGTCCTTAGCTCACATCAACCAAGCGCCTGGCCAGCGGCCAACGGCTGACGGATTTACAGCGCTGACTAAGCATCTATTGTCAGATCAAGTAAAGCATTAGTAGCATTGCTAAACAATGGGAAGAAAAAAATGGGTACGAATCGGTGCGAGGGGCAATAGTTCACGGTGATGCATCGAGCTTGAATTAGCTGATAGGATTAGCTTAAGGGGCCCACTGATTAACATCCGCCGGACGGTATCGGCCTGTAGGGGTCCACTGATTAACAGTCCGCCAGCCGGTATCGGCCTCGCAGTTGTTCGGAACTGTCAAAATGTTGTTCTCACTGACAGGCCGATACCGTCCGGCGGACTGTTAATCAGTGGGCCCCATTAGGTAGAACCAAAATTTTGACAGTTCCGGACAACTGACAGGCCGATACCGTCCGGCGGACTTAAATCAGTGGGCCCCTTTATAGGGGCATTTTTACATAAAAGTATACCATTTACTTTTTTCGTAAATACATCACTTTTGAGTTATTTCTACTCAGAATCACGAAGACTATCGATTAAGAAAAAAAAGTGTCCCAAAAAAATTACAGTTTTGTAACGCATCCTCACATACATTTCGTATGGACCGTTAGAAAACTGACACCCAAAATTTGTATGAAAAACTGGGGACACTTTTTTTCTTTGTCTTATTCAATAGTACCTACTTAAAATCTAACGTGATTCTGGATCTAAATATGGGATTTTAACCTACATAAAGTTAATAGTTTTTCGAAAAAAGTAAACGGTTTCATTTTTTCTGAAAACCCCCATAGGATTAAACTGGGAGGTGCACACAGGCTATATAAGTTTAATGAACTACGAATGTATTATCAATATCATGGAATGGATGACGCGCAAACATGACAACTCCAGAAAGCTAGAGTTAAACCAAAATTAGGCAACGGAAATGCAGTTATTTTTTAACCACCGTGTAGGTATGTATATTACCTACTCTTCAAAGATATCGAAAAACTTGACTGATTAAAACTTGTTACAAATTAAATTAACTTTCATTTTGTATAAGTGCCCGTGTCGCTATGATGCATAGTTTCCGAGATAAAATCGAAAAGCCGAAAAATGGCACCTTTAAATCCTTCTCTCCTCCTGGCTCAAGGGCTACGGCACGGCAGGTGACTTTCGATATGTTCACCTCCTAACTAGTCCAAACAAAGTTACGAAGTCAAAAATTTTGTACCTAGTATTTCCCTCTACAACTTTTTTTGAGCATTCGTTGCCTGACCTAATATATGTACTTATATGGAACTATAACCATGAGAATGGACACGTAAATGTTTATTATCCCTATATTTATTTTTCCCGTTACACTAAACCTGAAGCCCAATCGATTAGCCGTTTTACCGCGTTTTTCACCTTAATTAAACTTTTTTATTTTCCGACCGAATTGCGACCGGCCAGCATCACAAAATGTCAAACTGTAGAGAAAAAAGGCCGTTGGAGTTTTTTAAAAATAGAACTGTAGCAGAACGAATTTTCAAATGAGGAACGCCTAAAAAGCCGGTGAGTAACGGTTGCCTGATGGCCAGTGACTGACGTGATTTTGTGTTGAGACACTAGTGGTGTGCGATGGGTTTGGGTGCTGTTTAAAAATAATTAGATATTGTATGTCTTATTGAGAGGTAACCCTTAGATCCCTTAGATCTGGATGTTGGATGATAATAAGAATGAAATTAAGCGGAAGGGCTAGGGTTTTATACACTGAGAGAAAAATCATCACCAGGAATTAAAAAACAGTTATGTACTGGGGGAAAAAATGAAGTATAATTATAATTTCAACAAACAGATAATAGAAATAAAGAAATTGCAAAAGTCAATTTGTTCCTATTAGTTAACTCTCCTTGTCCCCGGATTAAGTTTATTTTTGTAATTCTAAGTGTGTTTTTGTTGTACTTTTCTCTCAGTGTAGGTGAAGTAGGTAGGTATGTTTGTTATATTCAGAAGCTACAGAAGAAAGTTGCTTAAGGTTTCCAAAAAGCTTGAAACGTTCGCAGAAATTTCAGAGAACAGAGGAAGTTAAACCTTGAAAATAGAAAATTTACTATACAAAAAATGATGTTTCCGATGTTTTCCAATGGAATGGCAGGCGTTCATGGGCTAGCTAGTGTAAAGTTTTACCTCAGGCGGGCCGTGCACTTATTTGCCACCACATAAGATATAACTAAAAATGCTCATCAAAAAGACATTCCAGCAAACTATCAGTCAAAGTATTAAATTTTAAAATAAACAAAATTCCTAAACCTGCATAAAATAGAGCGGCTCATAAAAACAGGCGGCCATTTTGTTAGTAGATGGTAGTTGAGATAATTTATGTGGCATAGACAATTCGTTGCTCGTTGATGAGGCGCTACTCCGGCCAGTCTTCACTTCAAAGAGAATAAACGGTTTTTTCACCCTTTATAGAAGTAAGAGGAAAGGGGACGACTGTTTTTCCATACAAACGTCCCCATTTTCGAAATAGAAACTATTTTTATGCAATTTGGTTTATAAATATTAACCTATCTGGCTATCTATGCTCCTTCGTTTGATTTTTTGATTATTATAAATTATAAAAGTGAATAACAATCTCACACTATTTATGTTCCAAACTCGAATATTAATTAAAAAATTGAAAAAAAAAATCAAACGATGGCGTAGCTGCGGTTGATATACACCGACAATACAGTAATTTTTTTTAAATAAGTAACGTTGATATTTTAAAGAAGTGTGATTTGGAGTGGAGACCCCGGCTAGGCAGAAGAAGTGTAGGCAGACCACCCGCCCGTTGGTCCGATGACATAAAGGAGACTGCGGGACCAGTCTGGATAAGGGAGACTAACAACCGCTCAAAATGGAGAAAGATTGGAGAGGCGAATGCCCAACGGTGGGCGAGCACACGCTAAAAAAGAAGAACGTTGATATCCAGAGAGAAAATGGGCCTAAATTTGTATGGAAGGGGCGATTGTCTTTCTCTCATCTTAAACCTCTTTTCGGTGAGATTATTAACTACTAAGTACTTGCTTACTACAGAGGGTGCTTGGAACTTACTTAAAAGATTCGGAAGTTTTTTTACCACATTCCCCGAGTTAGGACAACACTATACCGGTAGCCAAACATAGTTGTACACTCTGTACTATTAAATCATAGATAAAATCTGTACTATTAACAGCTACATCTGAACTAAACTTCAATATAATTCCTATCAGACTATAATCTGCACCCGCCATATATCTCGCAACTGGTTATTATCGCTATTACGATGTCGCAGAGGCGCCGGCATGGGCGCCGGTGTGACCGGCCCTTTACCTCTCTATGTGTTACATTATTGTAGTGTAGTACAAGTCAATGTCGACTATATCTGGGTAATAACTTACTTGTAATAGACGCCGTAAAGTCAGGAAATTAGAAGGAAACGAAAGATGCCGCACGCGCGAAGCTTGACGTGCAACACCGCTCCGTTGTGTTCTTGGCCTAATACTATAAAGTGAGAAAATAAATACATAAATCATAATACATTCTACTGACACTAAAATATTATGTGTGTAACTATTAAGATCATTTAGTACTCGCTGTATTATATAAAACATAAGTAGCGTCGAAGGATATTCCTAAAAAAGTTTATTTATTTATTACCACTTTACAAATTTTTCGTACTAACTATAATCTACAATTTCTACAAACTTAAGTATTATTTTTAAAACATATTAAATACTAAAGTAACCATAAAACCGCCGTTTGGCATAAGATAGCGAATTTATTTCCCGCTCAAACGCTGATGACAGATAGCAGCTCGTCTGTGATTGGCTGCCTGTTGTTATCTGCGCTCTGATTGGTGGAGCGGAGGCGCGCAGGCGCACGTTTTGAACGTGACGGGATTAAATGATTATGTAGTGCTCTAGTGTTATGTTATAAGTTTTAATTTTATATGCGTAACGCCTCTTTCATACGCTACCGGAGCTGACCTACCTGCCTATATGTTACTACCAGCCGCTACCTATATCTAATACCTTTAAACGAGCTATTCTTGTTTATATACCTATATATTTTGGGGATCTCTCATCAACATCATCATCATGGATCATTTTGATGTCACAATGTAAATTTGAATTAGCCTCCTACACGGTTACCACGAGTTAGCATTTGACATTTATAGAATACTACTGTGCGAGCGAGATCTTTCTTGATCTTTGTGATCGAGTTTACGCGGTCGCTAACGTAAACGTCAAGTGTCAGTCAACTCATGGTACAGTCACCTGCAATAATATGTTACTCTTCGAAGGCCGCAAAAATATGTGACACACTCTTATGGCTCTACAAATAAGATCGTGTCAGATATTTTTGCGGTGTTCGTTGTGTAACATTATTGCAGGTGACTGTACGGCTACTAGTGTGTCTAGACCGTGTCTGACAGAGGCACGAGTGACCCAATACGCCACCATTAGTGTCGCGTGGCGTGACGACCACTGTTACCTACTACCTAGGTAGCGTCTGCAATGGTCTGCAAAAAAAACTTACGTACCACTACTGATGCGCCGAAGAAAAGTTTGCTTTGTGAAATTTCCACGTGGAAAAATTTAGGTAATTTCTCATATTTTTGTATGGTAAATTTTTCCATTTGTATAAATTGTAAATTCTATAGCGTAATAAGCATTGAACAACCAATTTAGCTAGGACCCTAAATGGTGCACTAATTTCGGAGCGTGATGGTACATAAAAATTATAGTTGGTAGCAACACTTGATCGCATAATCGTATAATTACTAATTACAAGCGTTTATTAACTTGCAATGTTATATATTGATAACCGATTATGTGGTTTGCTCGAACGCTGCTCTAAGGTCGGTGTCAATTGTGACATTACGATTGGCGCGACCCGGACTGTCAGAGGAGGATCGCCTGCCATGGCTGCGTCGGAGTGTGATTTACTTGAAGCTACGCCTGTTTTCCATGTTTTATGTATTAAATCCTTTATTTAATGATGTATGGTGTTTTCTCTTCTAATAGTTCAGAAGCGCGATTTTGTTAGTAGATGGTAGTTGAGATAATTTATGTGGCATAGACAATTCGTTGCTCGTTGATGAGGCGCTACACTAGCCAGTCTTCACTTCAAAGAGAATAAACGGTTTTTTTCACCCTTTATAGAACTAAAAGGAAAGGGGACGACTGTGTTTCCATACAAACGTCCCCATTTTCCTCCTTGGATATAAATATTATAGAAACTATTTTTATGCAATTTGGTTTATAAATATTAACCTATCTATGCTCCATCGTTTGATTTTTTGATTATTATAAATTATAAATCTCACACCATTTATGTTCCAAACTCGAATAATAATTAAAAAATTGAAAAAAAAAAATCAAACGATGGCGTAGCTGCGGTTGATATACACCGACAATACAGTCGAAATTTTAAATAAGTAACGTTGATATTTTAAAGAAGTGTGTCTTGGAGTGGAGACCCCGGCTAGGCAGAAGAAGTGTAGGCAGACCACCGCCCGTTGGTCCGATGACATAAAGGAGACTGCGGGACCAGTCTGGATAAGAAATGGAGAGAGATTGGAGAGGCGTATGCCCAACGGTGGGCGAACACACGCTAAAAAAGAAGAAGAACGTTGATATCCAGAGAGAAAATGGGCCTAAATTTGTATGGAAGGGGCGATTATCTTTCTTTCATCTTAAACCTCTTTTCGGTGAGATTAATAACTACTAAGTACTTGCTTACTACAGAGGGTGCTTGGTACTTAAATTGGTACTTACTTAAAAGACTCGGAAGTTTTTTTACCACATTCGTCATACTCAAAAGACCCGAGTTGGGACAACACTATACCGGTAGCCAAACATAGTTGTATCCTCTGTACTATTAAATCCTAGATAATCTGTACTATTAACAGCTACATCTGAACTAAACTTCAATAAATTTCCTATCAGAATATAATCTGCACCCGCCATATATCTCGCAACTGGTTATTATCGCTATTACGACGTCGCAGAGGCGCCGGTGTGACCGGCCCTTTACCTCTCTGTGTTAGGTACATTAAGTATTGTGGTGTAGTACAAGTTAATGTCGACTACTTATCTTGATCTTAGACTTCTTAGGGCCACTTGCACCATCCCACTAACCCGAGGTTAAGCGGTTAAACCGTTAACTTAGTGTCAAATTGTGCTGGTAACCATGATAACTCCAGGTTTAACCGGTTAACCCCGGGTTAGTGGGATGGTGCAAGTGGTGCTTAGAGTAAAAACTTCCTTGACGCCGTAAAGTCAGGAAATTAGAAGGAAACGAAAAATAAATACATAATACATTCTACGAACACTAAAATGTTATCTGTGTAACTATTAAGATCATTTAGTACTCGCTGTATTAAATAAAACATAAGTATACATACGAATATCCTTCGTCGAAGAATATTCGTAAATAAGTTTTTTATTTAAAACTTAAAAGTTTATTTATTTATTACCACTTTACAAATTTTTCGTACTAACTACATAAATCTACAATTTCTACAAACTTAAGTATTATTTTTAACACATATTAAATACTAAAGTAACCATAAAACCGCCGTTTGGCATAAGATAGCGAATTTATTTCCCGCTCAAAAGCTGATGACAGATAGCAGCTCGTCTGTGATTGGCTGCCTGTTTTATACGCGCTCTGATTGGTGGAGCGGAGGCGCGCAGGCGCACGTTTTGAACGTGACGGGATTAAATGATTATGTAGTGCTCTAGTGTTATGTTATAAGTTTTAGTTTTATATGCGTAACGCCTCTTTCATACGCTACCGGAGCTGACCTACCTGCCTATATGTTACTACCAGCCGCTACCTATATCTAATACCTTTAAACGAGCTATTCTTGTTTATATACCTATATATTTTGGGGATCTCTCATCAACATCATCATCATGGATCATTTTGATGTCACAATGTAAATTTGAATTAGCCTCCTACACGGTTACCACGAGTTAGCATTTGACATTTATAGAATACTACTGTGCGAGCGAGATCTTTCTTGATCTTTGTGATCGAGTTTACGCGGTCGCTAACGTAAACGTCAAGTGTCAGTCAACTCATGGTACAGTCACCTGCAATAATATGTTACTCTTCGAAGGCCGCAAAAATATGTGACACACTCTTATGGCTCTACAAATAAGATCGTGTCAGATATTTTTGCGGTGTTCGTTGTGTAACATTATTGCAGGTGACTGTACGGCTACTAGTGTGTCTAGACCGTGTCTGACAGAGGCACGAGTGACCCAATACGCCACCATTAGTGTCGCGTGGCGTGACGACCACTGTTACCTACTACCTAGGTAGCGTCTGCAATGGTCTGCAAAAAAAACTTACGTACCACTACTGATGCGCCGAAGAAAAGTTTGCTTTGTGAAATTTCCACGTGGAAAAATTTAGGTAATTTCTCATATTTTTGTATGGTAAATTTTTCCATTTGTATAAATTGTAAATTCTATAGCGTAATAAGCATTGAACAACCAATTTAGCTAGGACCCTAAATGGTGCACTAATTTCGGAGCGTGATGGTACATAAAAATTATAGTTGGTAGCAACACTTGATCGCATAATCGTATAATTACTAATTACAAGCGTTTATTAACTTGCAATGTTATATATATATATATATATATATATGTACAAATCTATGCTTGTACGGTTCATATCTTGCATATTTTTGACCCACTTACCGACTTCCAATGAAGTTGAAAATTTAATTTGCATACATATGTAAGTCGGGTGAGAAACTGAGATTGCAATATTTGGTAAATATGGTACCATCGAGCTGATCCGATGATGGAGACAGGAGGTGGCCATAGGAACTGCGATAAAACAAGGAAACCTTATTGTGCTTGGGGTTTTTAGAATGGAAGAATACAGTCAGCGATAAAAGCTTGTACCAAAAAATTTTTCTTTGCCAAGAACTTATTTTATGTTATTGTGCTGTCGGTACCAAGCTAAATCTCCGCACTCATAATCGCGAATTAATGACAGGGAAATCAAGTTGCAACAATAAAAAACCAGCCAAGTGCGAGTCGGACTCGCGCACGAAGAGTTCCGTACCATTAGGTACGCAAAAAGCGGCAAAAAGAAGAAAGAACGTTTTTTGTATGGAAGCCCCACTTAAATATTTATATTATTCTGTTTTTTTAGTATTTGTTGTTATAGCGGCAACAGAAATACATCATTTGTGAAAATTTCAACTGTCTAGCTTCATGGGATACAGCCTGGTGACAGACAGACAGACGGACAGTCGGACAATGGAGTCTTGGTAATAGGGTCCCTTTTACCCTTTGCGTACGGAACCCTAGAAAGCGTTTAGTGCCAGCGTTCTTTGTTGTCGGTTAGATTTGGAGCATAATTGAATACTTTGTTTAAAGAGCTGTAGAAACCAAGACAGTGGCAATCGAGCGACCCACTGGCAAGTAAGCGGTCACTACGGCCTATAGACACTGGCTGTACTTCACTGTGTTGACTTACCTAGGACAGGGGTCGGCTGTCGGCTTGCGGGCCACATGCGGCTCTTTGGAAGTTCCATTGCGGCTCTTCAAGGGACCAAAAAATCACATTTAGACATCTTTAGAACACTAAAAACAACATTTACGGTTTTTGAGATTCTTGATTGTGTGATTTCTGATGCGGTTGGATCTCCTTATCAAAATTTGCCGATACTTGACCTAGGAGAAGTAAGTACTTATAGCGTTTTTTTCGTCATAAGAGGCCCACTGATTAACTGTCCGCCGGACAGTATCGGCCTGTCAGTTCCGATACCGGATACCGTCCGGCGGACTGTTAATCAGTGGGCCCCTTTACTCGTATAAAAGTATTTACAGTTAAGATAAAAATTTTACTGTAATGATAATGTAGGTAGAATTAAACAAAGAAAAGTCTGCAGCGATTGTGATAGCCCACGCAGGCCACGCAGTGCAAGTATTATTTTAAACGTCAAACTTCTATGAAATGATGACGTATAAATAATAACACTTGCACTGCGTGGGCTATCAAAATCGCTGCAGACTCTTTTTGGTCTAACTCTATTTGTTTTTCTCAAGAAAACTAGTTTCAGTAGTATTTTTCAGTTTTTCAGTATTTTCAGTGTAGTGAGTGTCCGGAAGTGCTGGCAAGTCCGCGGCTCGGCGCGGAGCCAAGCGGAGATTTATGCCGAAGCCTCTCCTCATGCGTGGGCCTTCAAGATTTATGGAGTGGGAAATTTGGCGGCCATATAGGTTTTGCATTTAAATTATAAACTGTGATAGATGTCATACACTAAAGAAAAAGTGACTAAGAATATTTCATAAACATAATTTAAATTGTCATTTCTTCAAAGTAATGTCATTATTCATGATTGTGTCAGGCCCTTAATAGAGTCTGTGCGGAAAGAGAAGAGTCGTGAAATGTATTACATATATATGGACTCCAATACATTCTACGACTCTTCTCTTTCCGCACAGACTACTAACGAAAATGTGACTGAATATTTGATAAATATAATTTAATTTGTCCCCAAAAAAGTTGTATAGATGGCAGCACCATCTTTCTCGCTATGTCAATGTCGTTATCCTGTAAGGGAATTAAGAAGGTGCATGCACGTACTGCTCACCCTTAGAGTTGGCCAAAGACCTACAGGCCTATTCGGATTTCGAGATAATCACAAGATATAGAGACGATATAGAGATCAACTAGATATGCATTAGATATCGACTAGATGTGACTTGGATATCTAAGTCATAACTTGTTGAAATCGTTCAAGAGGACCTCCAGTATCGCGGAAACGTCAAATTTGACATCTCTAATCTTACAAATATCTTTAAATTATCCATATCGTAATTTGTTGAAGTCTAGTAGAAATCTAATTCATTTTCCGAATCGAGCCGCTAGTCTTTCTAAGATGGCATAACCGACCCTTACCAGGATTCGAACCCGGTACCTCCTGCTTTAAAAAAAGAAACTGGATAAAAAGCTCAAAGCATCAGAACCATCAGACAATCAATCATTTTTGCTTTAGCGTTTAAGCTGTCAAACCAGCTGACAAAGTTAATTTTTTGAAACAACAATTTGAAAGTAACTTTCGATCCATTTTCCTACGCGTACCTTCGTACCTTGTTGTTTTTTATCGATAATTGGCTTCCGATCTCCAATTTTGCAACGAAAAAAAAAGGAAATCTGTCCATCTCTTTCGTCAAGCTTTTCACGATTGACCATTGAATTTTCAACCTAAATTCAACCTTAGCTATTATAAAATACGTCTTTGTTTGCCTTAACTTCGACCTTCCAGCGCCGCCATTTTTAAATGTACCTTAAGAACCAAGTTACGTATTATTTGAAAGTCAATCTTCTACGCTTACGCTAAGGTTGATTTTACATTGTTCTGATGTGGTTTTTAAGCCTGTTTAGTCGGTGGTTGGTGTAGAATGCTTCCGTTAATAGAATCTTAATGAAGTAATGTCAGGCCGCAGGTTGTGCATGTCATGCTCATCTCCTTACGGCGCATGCGTGATACGGTGGGCAGAAAAACTGGAGCGGCGTTGTGGAAAATAAATGTTGTACAGCTTGGCAGAAAAGAGTAGAAATTAAAAAGTGGCAAATCTTTAGTGTCGTCCCGTTTTCTTATATAAATTGGTTTGAAAGGGACGACACTACACTACAGTGTTGCCACTTTTTAATTTCAACTTTTTTTTGCCAAACTGTATAGGCATGTGTAGCACTGGTAGTTAAGTCAATAAGTAAGTACATAATAGTACTAGTCAGATACATGGCTTTTGTATAAGTACGTAAGAGCCCTTACCTGCAAGAAAACTGTAGGTAAATATTTATTTATTTACTTAAACCCCATTGCACAAAGATATACAATTATGTACAAATGGCGGACCTAATGCCAAAAGGCACTCTCTAATACCAGTCAAACATAGGGCCAAACAGATACAGTCTTGTATCGATCTGTTTAGAATGAAGTTATGTACTGTGTGTTAACAAATAAAACTAAAATAAGTAATTCAGCCTAATATGTCCCACTGCTGGGCACAGGCCTCCTCTTATGCGCGATCGGGCTTGGGCTATAGTCCCGCTAGCCCAATGCGGATTCGGGACTTCACATACACCTTTGAATTTCTTCCCAGATATAGGTACCTATATGCAGGTTTCCTCACGATGTTTTCCTTCACCGAAAAGCTAGTGAATATCAAATGATATTTCGTACATAAGTTCCGAAAAACTCATTGGTACGAGCCAGGATTTGAACCCGCGACCAACAAATAAACAACATAAATAAATATGTGCTGACGCTACCATCGCCGAACTGTTTGCCGAATCTATTCCATCTCCAGTTTATAATTATAGCGGTACTGTTAAAGATCCGAGATACGGTAAGAGCATGCAATTTGGTCTACAACTCCATTCGGATGGACAATTTCATTATAGAATATTATTATTAACACTTCGACGCCCTACTGATAATCAAATCAAATGATAAAGATTGGAGGATGAAGTTGCTCACGTCCGCAGGAATTGCCACTATTACCCTGCACGTGTCCTCCGGGTGGCGCTAAACGAGCAACAGCCTATCGGCGGCTGTACCTGTTACTGAGAGAACCTCACAGCCCTGATCCCGAGTCGCTCCTAAAATGAGAATGAATGCGAATCCAATGTCGAAAAAAGACCCCTCCCAATGCCCCACTACTATTAATGTAGGGCCCAGTTTACGAATATGCCAACTAAACATCGAGGGTATAAGCCAGGCTAAATGTGAATTTCTTTATAAGGTTTTGACGAAACACAAAGTCGATATTTTGCTAGTACAAGAGACTCATACCAAGGACGAGCAGGACTTAGAATCCAGAGGTAAAATTGCGGGATACAATATAGTGCACGCTCTACACCACTCTAAATATGGGATCGCAACTTACGCAAGAGAAGGCATCTCTAATATTGAAATTTTACCACTAACTCCATGTCCAAACTACTTCTTCTCCAGTATTAAACTGCAGGAACTCATCATAACAAACATCTATAAACCACCAGCCTGTACGTGGGACTACGGCCTTCCAGTCTTTCCTCATCCATGTGTCTATGCGGGTGATTTTAACAGTCACCATACCTCATGGAGGTATAGCTGCACCGACCGTAATGGAGAGCAGCTGTCTCAATGGGCAGAAAGCAATAATTTCCACCTTATTTTCAATGCCAAGGACGCTGGCTCCTTTAGGTCTGCTCGATGGCGGAAAGATTATAACCCGGATCTTACGTTTGTATCAGAATACTCCGGTACTATTCTGCCAATAACACGAAGAGTACTGTCTAACTTCCCGAACAGCCAACACCGACCGGTCCTGATGGAAGTGGGAATTCAAATACCAGTCGTCAACTCAATTCCCATCCCACGATGGAACTTCCAGAAAGCAAAGTGGGCCCCCTTTGCAGCTGACACGGACGCAACTGTCAGATGGATTCCACCAAAATCTGAAAACTACCATAGATTTGTCGGTATGATTATTGCCACAGCCAAAAAACATGTACCACGAGGTTTCAGGAAAACGTACATACCTTGCTGGAATGAGGATAGCGAACGCCTATATAAGCAATACCAACAAACAGGCGACCAAGAAATCGGTCAGGACTTACTGCAATCCTTAGATGCTCAGCGAAAAAACAAATGGGTCACCACGGTCGAACAGATGGACTTTAAGCATTCGAGCAGAAAGGCATGGAAAGTACTGAATAAACTGACAGGCAACTTTAAGTCAAATAACCACACTGAGAGCCAGAAGCTTACCGAGGCTATAGCAGCCAAAATTGTGGAAACTTCGCGAGTAAAGGGTGACCGAAAACATACTGCGAGTATCAGAAGAGCAGTTCTTAACCTGCAGAAGCAACTCCCAGTTGACAATGAACTTTCCAAACCATTTACCACTGATGAAATTAACTCTGCAATTAAACAGCTCGCCCTCGGTAAAGCTGCTGGGCAAGACGGTATCTTTAACGAATTCTTAAAGAATTTGGGTCACAGAAGTAAAAAATGGCTGGCTGAATTCTATTCCGACATACTGGAAAGAAACAAAATACCTGATGGCTTCAATTTTGCTAAAGTAATTGCCATATGCAAACCAGGAAAGGAAGTGAACGATCCGAAAAGTTATAGACCCATTGCCTTGCTCAGCTCACTGTACAAATTACTGGAGAAGCTTCTGTCAAATAGGATCACCCCCTTAATCGACAAAGTAGTACCCGTTGAGCAGGCTGGATTCAGGAGAGGTCGGAACTGCTCGGACCAAGTGCTCTCCCTCACCACACACATAGAGGCGGGTTTCCAGAAACGACTTAAGACCGTGGCCGTTTTTGTGGATCTTTCAGCCGCGTATGATACGGTGTGGAGAGAGGGCTTGTTTTACAAACTCATGAAGACAATCCCATGTCGGCGGACTACCAGCCTAATAATAAACATGCTCGGTAACAGGGAATTTATCGTGCACCTGGGAGATAAGCAAAGCCGCACCAGGAAGCTAAAGAACGGCCTACCTCAAGGTTCAACATTAGCGCCCCTGCTCTTTAATTTGTACACCTACGATCTTCCCGATACCGTGTCCAGGAAGTTTGTTTATGCCGACGACATCGCCCTTGCACACCAACACGTGGGATTTCAGGAGTCGGAACAAACCCTTAGCAAAGACCTAGAAGAGCTAACCAACTACTTCAATATATGGCGTCTGCGGCCTAATGCCAACAAAACAGAAGTGTCTGCGTTCCACTTAAACAATAAGCTGGCTGCATACAAACCCAACGTTATTTTTGAAGGGAAAGCTCTTTGCTACAACCCACACCCTAAATATCTAGGTGTTACACTAGACCGCTCCCTTACGTTCAACCCCCACCTAAGCAAGCTAGGTAAGAAACTGGGCACCCGAAATAACATACTGCACAGATTAACCGGCACATCTTGGGGAGCCTCAGCGGATGTTCTGCGCACGACTGGACTCAGCCTGGTCTACTCGGCAGGGGAGTACTGCGCTCCAGTTTGGCTAAACAGCGCACACACTGAAAAGGTCGATGTCCAACTGCGAAATACCATGAGGTGTATAACGGGGACGGTCAAGTCGACGCCTATTCGTTGGCTGCCAGCTTTGAGCCACATTCCACCTCCTCACCTCAGAAGACAGCACGCCTTGGTAAGGGAAAGCGAGAAAATAGTCCAGCACCCAAACCTACCCGTCTATCAAGAGTTCCTACACCCACCAAAGCACCGCCTGAAATCTCGGAACCCACCATACGAAACAGCAAAAGTTCTGCGGGAATGTGGGTTCAATATAAGTGAGGAATGGAGAAAGGACTGGATGTCAGATCCGCCTACGCAGTCCCTCTCGAACTTTGACCCTACAAAAAAGCCAGGATGTTTTTCGGCTCCCAGAAAGGAATGGTGCCAGATCAACCGACTTCGAACTGAACATGGACGCTGTGCCGATTATATGTTCAAGTGCGGGTGGCGAGACTCGCCAGAGTGTGACTGCGGAGCTCCAAAGCAGACTATCCAGCACATAATAGTCGACTGCCCTAAGAGAAAGTTTATTGGCAACCATGAAGACTTGCTCGCTCCTAGTGAAGACGCAGCCCTATGGGCCAAGACATCGGATATAGTTCTTTAATTCTTTATTACTTCCTAATACTTTAAGCGACTCGAATCTTGCCATACGATTAAATAAAAATAAATGATAAAGATTAATAAGAAAACGGCAATCTCAAGCGGACATGCAGGCAAGCGGCTCGGGAGTGGTATGTGTTCGGTAAGTAAAAATACCGGGCAAGTGCAAGTCGGACTTGCGCACGAAGGGTTCCGTACCATTATGCAAAAAAAAAACGGTCACCCATCCAAGTACTGACCCCGCCAGACGTTGCTTAACTTCGGTCAAAAATCACGTTTGTTGTATGGGAGCCCCAATTAAATCTTTATTCATTGTTTTTAGTATTTGTTGTTATAGCGGCAACAGAAATACATCATCTGTGAAAATTTCAATTGTCTAGCTATCACGGTTCGTGAGATACAGCCTGGTGACAGACGGACGGACGGACAGCGGAGTCTTAGTAATAGGGTCCCGTTTTTACCCTTTGGGTACGGAACCCTAAAAAAACCATATTGGAACTGGTAAATAAAAAAATAAAAAATAATAAACCCCCACGCATTATGCCACTAAAATCCGGGTGTCGTGTTTCGGAGGTTCCGGGGCAAACTGCCGAATCCGACACAAGAGCAGACGATTCACGGCGCCACGTCGTTCTGTCGCCAAAATAGCGATTAGTCTGTAAGTTTATGTAATTTATATGTATATTAGTCCGTAAGGTACATGGGCCTTGCTGCCTCAATTAAATAAAATAATA
Organism: Cydia fagiglandana; assembly: GCF_963556715.1. Lineage (NCBI taxonomy): Eukaryota > Metazoa > Arthropoda > Insecta > Lepidoptera > Tortricidae > Cydia > Cydia fagiglandana. The sequence continues at coordinate 1,929,288 of NC_085942.1, forward strand.
AAACCATTTTATGTAAAAAATGCCCACATCATTTTGGAAAGGAGCTGACACTCTTCAAGCTGCTCTATCTGCTCAGCATATGCCAAGCACTCCAAGCAGAGGACCTAGCGCTGGTTTTCAGACTGGACCCTTGAGATCGGTCAGTCGCTAGGCTTAACAATTACAATAAAACCAACAGGAGTAGAATACGAATAAAATAAAATAAGTGTAAAGGATGACTCACGCTAGACCGGGCCGTGCCCGGACCGGGGCGGGCCGGAGCGAGCCGACGCAGGAGCTGTCAGGAGCGCCACCGTGACCGGGCCGTTCCGGGGCCGAGGCGTCAGGGCCACCCGTTTATTACATTAACACTAGTGTTGTCCGAGCAATGCCCGAGCCTCTAGAGTTTACATGTAGGAACTCGAGTCCTTTGAGTCTGAATTTGATGTAGGCACAGCTCGTTTTAAGACTCTGCGCTTAAAAAACTTCTCCCGACTTCTGTCCTTTGTAGTCCTTTTTAAGAGCAACTCAAAAGGACACGAGCCTCCAAATAAAGACTCCGTGAAAAAAATTATAGGTTTTTCCTATATAACAGTAACGAAATTAAGCGTTATTTTATGATTTATGTACGTATCTAATCTACAAATTATACATAAAGACAATGCATTTCGATTTTTTTTTGTAAAAAAACGAGAGTTCTCTGAAAAGTACTCAAGTCTCTACAGGAGACTTTGGTCTCTATCTAGTTGAAAAGAACTCGAGTTTAAACTTAATTATAAGGGTCAGAAAATTGAGTAGTCTTCAAGCAGAGGATTCAAAGGATTCGAGTCCTACCCAGCCCTATCCGAGCCGACCGGGACGTCCGAGCTGACTATTCATGACAAATGTCATAATAAATGTCAATCAGATTGAAAACAATGGTTCGATCGGAAGCAAGCGGATATGGAAGGAAATAATATAATCAAAATATTGGCCCTAGCTGCCTTAATGACTGATTCAGAGGCTACTGCATACTCTAGGGCGTACATCCACGTCGACACGTTCGGAAAAATAAGAATAGGTACATACAACATGATGTAAAGAGCTTTATTTACATATGACTCAAGATTCTTTCGAAGCCGTCCACACGGCAGAATTAAACAACGTTTGGTAAAACAAAAACAAGATTTCAGAAACCAATATCCAGCATTCACCGTCTGGCTCTCTGCTTAAGGTAAGATATGGAAATACAGTGCATGTACCTATTAATAAATATGTATAATCATGTGCCAAAGTATATTAAGCTATTAAGAGGAAAGGGAATGACCGGTTCTCCATACAAACATAGTTCCCGTTTTCCTCACTGGATATTGATATTATCGAATATTTAGGTAGTCGTCAGCAAACTGTAGTGGTACCCAATGCATTTAGTTACATTCTACAAATGTAGATTTTTCAGCTTATCTGGTTTTGACATTATTTTCTCCCATCAATGCCACGTTCTTCAGTGTTCATGTGTTCAGTTCAGATATGTTCAATTTCAGGAACCCATGCATGAAAAACGAGTTTAAAAGAGGAGAAATTTCCAATGGCTGCGACAAAGTAACAAAAATTTAAAAAGTATCGGTATAAGATAATTATCTACAAGCTGTTTTCGGCCACAGCGAATACAGTACCACCACTAAGAATGTCGGTGGTGCGCTCTCAATAAAATAAGTAAGTAAATAAAAACTATTAAGCTCGTTACACTAAGATAGAATTGTGTCGGTTACAAAAAATAAACTATCTACTTACTTACTTTCCTCTGGTGAAAAAGAAGCCAAGATGGCAAAAACAGAACCCTTACAGTTTCGTCATGTCCGTCCGTCTGTCTGCCTGTCTGTCTGTCTCTGTCTGTCTGTCTGTCCATATGTCACAGCTATTTTACTCAAAAAGTATAAGATATCGATTTGGAAATTAGGTATATTTTGTAAGTCGTGCAGAAGAAGATAACAATATAATTGATTTTAAATATGGGTTGCTAGTTTATATTTATTCATTAGCTTGCATTGCACTTTAGGCTTAGCCTATAAGTACTAAGATTCTAATGCTTAGATCTAATATTTAAAAAAGTCCTTCTTTGGTCCGACTCTTAAATAATATGTTTGGACTCTTTTCTTATACCTTTTTACATTTTACGACTTTTAAATATTTGACGCTGTCATGTTTTTCGAATAGTATAATAAACATGTCAAAAGAAAAAATAGTGATATTAAATTTGTAGAAAGATACTAAATGTATTTGAATATGCAAGAACACGTTGAATGCAGGTAATGTATCGTGTTACCCCGCGCGTCAAGGTATTGGCAAAAATAGGTATGATTATGGTGTAGTGCCGTTTGAATCTGCATAGGAACCCGCTTTCGCCTTTGTAATACCTATATATTAGTATGCATTGATGCTGTTCTCTTCCCCAGGATGTTTGTCTGTCTGTATTTTAGGATTTCATTAGCTATCCAAAACATCATCATCATTAACTTATTTATTTCTCTTGTCGGTGGAGTATCTTCCAGCTTTCCCTATCTTGCGCCAAAACATACGAACCCAAATTATTTCTGTGTTTTAAGGGTGAAACCCTGATCGTGTGAAGAGATTTTATTTTCCTAGACAAATACAGCATTTGCATTAACTACACATAGATGAGGTGTTCCATGATTATGTGGCTTTCGAAATGCTTTTGTCTTGTAGGTATGACAACTTCCTGAATTAACTGCGTAAAGCTCGAGAAAATACTACCAATAGGCTAGGCTAGATGATAAGTTTTTTGTAAAGGATCAAATGTCTATATCATATGGGGCCCATGCAGGCATGCACCCATGATATTGAAGTAGGAGGATTGTTTTTAAAATATTTGTAAGTATATTGTATGTACGTAGGTTTGTCTGTAAGTATATTTTTTGGTTTTAGAAGTAATACCTAGTAACCTTAACAGTGATGTCTTTCACGTTTTTTTTTCAAGTAGGTACCTACGTACTACTTGCATACGTGAGAAATAAGAAGAGGAGTAAAATAAATTTAATATTACTGTACACATACATATGTCCAAAGAAAGAGCGCTATGATAAGCAAAAGTTATTTTTTAGGGTTCCGTATCTCAAAAGGAAAACACGGAACCCTTAAAGGATCACTTCCGTCCATCTGTCTGCCCGTCTGCCCGTCTGTCCGTCCGTCCGTCCGTCCGTCTGTCCGTCTGTCCGTCTGTCCGTCTGTCCGTCCGTCCGTCTGTCCGTCTGCCCGTCCGGCCGTCTGTCTGTCGATACCCTTTATTTCGGGAACGGGTCCGTATTGAGTTGAAACTTGAAACCTTTTATATACTCCTAGACTTCGTACCGTAGACCTACGGTCCTGTGAAGATAAATCAAATAGTAATAATTATTATGTATGTATGTATGTAATGTACCTACAGTATTTCCAAAAAACAGCGCTATGTAAGGTTTCGGTGCTTAGGTACAGTCGCCATCAGATATATCGGAGCGGCCAAGGTGTTCACAATATCTGAACACGCACTCTAACGCCTTGACAATAAAAGCGTTCTCAGATATTTGTGAGCACCTTGGCCGCTCCGATATATCTGATGGCGACTGTATTATAATTTTATTGTTATGACATGAAGTATGGTAAATAATTTTGATGGTATATATGTTTTGATTATTTTTTATTCAGATTCAGATTCAGATTCAGATATTTATTAATAAAATTTAGTATTTTACAGGTCATTTTACAATAGTATAAATAATTAAATTACATTAAATTATTGCTGATTAATTAATTTATATACATTTTACAATTTTTTTTTATGTGGTTGGGATGGCTGCCCTATTGACAAAGTCGTCAACAGTATAACACGCCAGTTCAGTTAAAAGTGTTTTGAGTTTTTTATCGAATGTTGTATCGCATGATTCAATTATTTCGGTAGGAAGCGAGTTGTACAATTTTGCCCCAACAACAGCGAGTGACTTTCTAGATTTTGCTAGTTTACATTGCGGGACAATTAAGAGGGGTCTCCGTCGAGTGTTTCGTCGTGTGTTTTATTAATAAAAATATTACTTATAGAGAGGAAGGAAGAGAAACTGCCCAAATTCCACCCGGGTTAAGCCTTGGCCATAGCGAGTATAATCACTAGGTTTACCTAGCTTATAAAACAAAGTACCAAAGAGTGTATATATGCTCGCGATAGAATCAAAATAGGTATTGTGATACAATTAATTGTATTATAAACGATTCTTTTTTCATGTATGTACCATGGACATTCCTCGATGGCACCAAGTTGCAACCGGAAAGCGATGATCACTCGGCAAATCAAGACTGTAGCAGCCACATCTAAGGAGATAATGAATACCTATTCAATAAATTTTTATTCTTTGCTGTTTGATATGTAATAATAAGTTTTTGGCAAAAATTTCATTTTTGGTACAAGCTTTTATCTTCGACTGTACTTTTTTCCACAGGCAACTAATACTCATCGAGACAATTCTAAAAACCCCAAACACAATTAGGTTTCGTTGTTTTATCACAGAGTTCCTATGGCCACCTCCGGTCTCCATCATCAGATCAGCTCGATGACACCATAATATTGCATAGTCACCCGACTTACAATCGGAAACCGGGAAGTGGATCAAATTTAACTTGCAAGATTTGATTACAGACAGACAGACAGACAAACTAAATAAAAGCTTGTAAAAATGCGGTATAATCCAAGATTTTACAGGTCCACCCGCCATCCTGACATCAGAATGGCGGGTGGACCTTTTTTGTTAAATATCTCGTTTCCGGAAGAAGTAGGTACACTGGTTTCTATTCATAGTTTACGCAAGTACACTGTAGGTACAATATAAAAACATACATTTTGCGTGAAATAATGCAATATTTCACAGATCCACCCGCCATCCTGACGTCAGAATGGCGGGTGGACCTTTTTCGATAAATATTTCGTTTCCGGGAGAAGTACACTGGATTCTATTAAAAGTACACTAAAGTACACCGAAGGTACAATATGTTTATAAACATTTCGTTCGAATTCGCTGAGGTCCACCCGCCATCCTGACGCTCACGGAATGGCCGTCCCTAGCAGAATTGTAATTTAAATTGTTGCACACGCAGTATACCCTGGTTAGATTCTTATACGGGGTTATAACCGCGAACCACTTCATTAATTAATATATTTGCCTCTCTATCACTCTTATGATTATTTGCGCGAAAGAGAGGCACTTATATGATTATTTGGCATGGTTAGCGGTCCCCCTGACACGTTCCACGTCTTTTAGGATGGTATTCCATCTATCCAATTTCTTTGCCCAATGTGTAAAGTCGGACCAATAAAAGTCTGCAGCGGATTTGATAGCCCACGCAGTGCAAGTGTCATTTATACGGCATAATTTCAAAGAAGTTTGACGTTTAAAATAACACTTTCACTGCGTGGGCTATCAAATATGCTGCAGACTATTCTTGGTCTGACTTTCTATTGAGTCTCACATCAGAGAGTGAGACGCAATGACATTGGACAAAGAAATTGGATAGGACGGTGGAATACCACCCTTAGTCATTTATATAAGAACAATAAAATATACGAAGAGTTCTATTGTATTATTTCAGTAGTTAGTGCCTTTGGGTAATTTTAGGCAGGAAATAAGGAATATTACGGAACATTCTGCTTATGGGGCGTTACTCTCACTAACCCCAGGACCTACTGCGAAACACGAAAACCAACATTTTGGTTTCTGCCTATCTATCACTCGATATCTGCTTCTCTGCATATCGACAGAGGCAATCACTCGATATCTGCTTCCCTGCATATCGACAGAGGCAATCACTCGATATCTGCTTCTCTTATCGACAGAGGCAGATAACGAAATTTTGATTATCGCGTTTTGCGGTAAGCCATTTGTAAACAAGTCACCTGGATGCAAAGAGTAAAGTAAGTATGCATCAATATCATGGTGAAAAGTTGACATAAAACTGTTTAGCCCGCTCCACACTTGTGTGCGAATCGCAGCGCGAAGCCAAGATTCGCGCACGAGTGTGGAGTGGGCTTTTAAGGCATAGTTATGATGTAAATTTGTACTCTGTGCAGGCAGAGAAGATCAGTTGAATTCTAAATGAATGAATAAAAATGGTTATTATAGTTTGTCAAAGGACTGTCTCATTTCAAACATAGATAGAGAGAATCACGCTATCTTGGTCTTACACTAGTACTAACACCCAAAAGAAAAGGATGAGTATAGTTTTTTTGTTCTTATTTACTGACAAATTTGGTTTGACCAACTATAGATACGGTATTGTCATATATATTTCTACCGAGATATTTCTATGAACTTCGTACGAAATAAAAAAGTATCTAAGTAGGTAATAAGTTACTTCTACACTCCATATAATAAGTGGTAATGTGAGAAAAAACTATATAGTATCTTAATATTCATTATAAACCTACATGCTCATTATTGAATCATTTTTACAAGCAGTAACATCAATAGATGTCTCATTTAATATAATTCGACTAAATTACATTTCAGCAACACTTCCATATTTCACAAAATAAATCAAGACATTATCCAACCTATATAATCTTGACGTATATTATATCAAAGACGGCTGTACCTAATATAAACCGACCAAGTAACGAATTAGCTATACCATCATATTTAACAAACAAATTTATGACGTTTTGCAACCTTCTTATTTTGGCAAATATATTCCGACACAGGGTTGGTATTCCATCTGTCCAATCTTGGTCCAATGTGTATTTGCGTCTCACATTTTGCTTAATGAGAGAGTGAGACGCAATGCATATTGGACAAAGATCTTAAACAAGTAGAATACCACCCGAAGAGAAAAATAGGTTGTCAGGAGGCTCCGGGAGGTGACCGGGCCGGGCCCGCACCGTGCCACGCCCGAGCCCCGGTGATCACGTGATGCTCTCCATAGAAAACGACGCTCCGGAAGCTCCGGCCCGGCCACGGCCCGGTCTAGCGTGAGTCATCCTTAATTCTGTCTATTTTTGTATGGGATTTTGAATAGCGCGCCAAGCGGGACGTTTTATAAGCATCTCAGCCGTAAAAAGATGGTGAAGGTTGAACAGGGTGGTTGCAAATCTGCAGATTTGGGATCAGACTAGACTGTCATTACGACTGAAACCACACGACACCGTTGATCCGAAAAATCTAACCAAATTACAGCCATGAAGTTCGACGGTACGCCTACAATGCCGCTCTGAAAATCTATGGTTGAGAAGGCATTATTAAGATATTTATCATCATCATCATCATGTGGCCTTTTCATCTATATCAGACGATTTATGGTGTAACACCGTTTTTGATGGCTGAATAGACCGATGCGTGATCGACATGGTCTACCACAGGTCTGACAAGAGAAGTTTGCGGAAACCGGTACTGAGACACCTTGTCGTCGTCTTTGCCTATATGATACTTCAATAATTAAAAAAAAAACAACGGGTTGCACTCCGGGAGTGCCGGCAGAAGTGAAAACTCAATGACATTGTAAGAGTTTTTCGATCAGGTCAGGTGTCCGTCTTACGAATTTTCAAGCTGTCGAATCTGTCAGTCACGTGACCTATCACTAGTTTAGCATTTTTTCCCTATCACAAAAAGTGCACAGCGCCGCTAAAGAAGTTTTCACTTCAATAAAGTAAACTTTCCTTTAAAGACATATAGTTCAAAAATTGATACATTGATTGATGTAGCTGGAAAGTGTAAAATTGTAAATACACAGTGTAAAATGTAAATGATGTATTGACTTGTAAAAGAGCCCTTGAGGCCTATTTCACGAATACATTTTAATTTCTTATTTTATTTTAAATGCACGGCGATTGACATTATCAGATGACAACTGTCACAGTAAGTAAAACAGAGGGCCTACCGTGAACACCGAAGTTCACAAATAGCGGGCATCTCTTTTACTCCAACTAATGCGTAATTAGAGTGACAATTTGCGAACTTCGGTATCCCTCGGTATGGCCCGTCGGTATGGCCCGCTGGGGCCAGGGTGGCAGTGTGAGTGAACGACGTTTTGCGGCGAGAGCATTAGCCAGACCATGATTAACCCGCTTGCCAGACACCGCGACGACGGACATTAGTGTTAGCTTAGACTAAATCTAGATACATTTCTATAGGTAACTAGTGCAAGGAAAATCACAGAGGGCAATAGGAATACTCCTAGCCAAAGTCATACTGCCGTATTCGAACTTCAAGATATTCACAAGAGACGACACGTACTAGATCCATCCTAGATACGTTATAGGTTTAGATGTCAACTAGTTTCTTTTGCAGCGCAATTCGGACAACTAATGTCACTTTTAATGTTAGATAGATATCTATTAGATGTGAATTGGATCTCTAAGTCATATCCTGCGGAAATCGTTCAAGAGTATCTCCAGAATCGTGCAAATGTCAAATTTGACAGGTTAGATCTTAAACATATCGTTATCGTATCTTGGTGGTGTCTAAAAGATATCTAATAGATGTCCATTTCAAAATCCGAATCGGGCCCATACACTTTTAGCAGGGAGGCCCGAAAATAAATAGTCAATGTGCATATTTGTAATACCATAGGCTAATCAAAAATTAGATTTTTTCAAAGAATTATTTCCCAGCAAGCTGGAAATCGTTTTAATACCTTCATTTGGTCCTAAATGCGTGTACTCCGATTTCGCGCAATCCCAGGTGTGCAAATTGTTTTGCTTTTCTGTAGATTTTTTGGTAATTTTAGTAAGGTTTTCCGTTTGTGTATGAAAGCCATAGTAGAATATTTTGAAGATAATGTGTATTGTTGTAATATGTAATATTGTTGTAAAATGGGGATTAGGTTTGTATGGAGAAGCGGTCGTCCACTATCCTCTTAACCAGTAGCCGTGTAGCTAGACTCAGATTTGGTTGAAATTCAACGCGGTAAACTCTGAGGGCCTGCCGCGAACGCCGAAGTTCGCAAAATGCGGACATCTTTCAAACTTCAAACTTTAACATTTATTCAGCAAATAGGCCACAAGGGCACTTTTACACGTCAACATTGAATTTACATACAAGCTAAAATAATAATAATACATTAACAATTATAAAATACAACTAATTGCAACTACCAATTCAAACTAACGTATTACAATTAAGAGATGTGTATGGTTGTTTATCAAACGTGCATCCTGAGCATACTCTTGTAGGCAGAGACCTGGACATCGTATGCCAAACATGAACGTCGCCTCGAGATATTATGAATATCAAATGGACGGACCGGGTCAGAAACACAAACGTCCTGAGGCGCGCAAATGTCGGAGGCATTGAGGTGTATCTGATGAGGCGGCAGCTGCGGTGGTGTGGGCACGTGTCTCGGATGTCAGAAGACAGAGTGGCGAAGCGTATCTTCTTTTCAGAACTCCAGAATGGTAAGCGTAAAAGCGGTGGCCAGTACTTACGATATAAGGATGTTCTGAAAAGACATATGAAGAGATGCCAACTAGAGCCCTCTGACTGGGAGAGGAAGGCAGCGCAGCGGCCCGAATGGCGGCGCCTCATTAATGATAGAGTTAACATTTTTGAGACGGAACGCCGCAGTGAGCTCGACAAAAAACGTGATGAGCTTAAGACTCGGCCGACAACCTCAATTTCCTACAACTATGTAGGTGGTGTGCTGACGTGCCCAAAATGCGCTCGAGTATTTAGCAAGAAGATAGGGTACGTGAGCCACCTAAGAGCGCATCAGAGAGTGGATCAGCTACACTCTAATAACACGAGCTAAAAATTGCCTAGTCCAGAGCACACAGTCGCTGGGGCCGAAATCGGTCAGGAGAGCATTCCACATGCGCTGCATCCGGAACATATTGGGCATATCTTGGAAGGACAAGGTCACAAACGAGAGGGTTCTTGAGATTGCTCAGCTGCCCAGCCTCTTTGCGCTGCTAAAGCAGAGACGCTTACGCTGGTTGGGGCATGTGCATCGAATGCAACCTTCTCGTTTGCCGCGGCGTGTTTTGCTTGGCGCCATAGCTGATGCCAAGAGTAGTGTCGGTCGGCCGATGCTACGGCATAAGGACTGCGTCAAGCGAGACATGAACTCCTTCAACATCCCGGTTCATAAATGGGAGGAGCTTGCCGAGGACAGAGATAAGTGGCGCAAACTGGTGTTCGATGGTCGTAAAATCCACGATGACGCTTGGTTTAAGACACTCGCAAGTAAGAGAGCCAATAAGCGTCATCAGCCCGACATCTGTTCGCCACGGGCACTCTACACCTGCCAGTTTTGCGATCGTGGTTGTCGCTCCCGTATTGGCTTATACAGCCATGAAAAAAGTTGTCGCCCTGCCTGACACTGTTTGTATAGTCTGCAATAGACTGAAAGGCCTATGATGATGATGGTCTCTTTATGTCTTTCTCTTTTACTCCAATTTAGGCGTAATTAGAGAGACAGAGAAAGATGCCAGCAATCTGCGAACATATGTGTTCGCGGTAGGCCCCCAGATTTGGTATAAATTCGGCGGCACGATTATGCGCACGCGCCGAGACAGTTACATGGTAATTAGGGTCATTGCGCAGGTGCTAGTCTAGTGCGGACTGGCGTGTCTAGGTTACTCTTTTTTAGGTTCGTAGCGGATGTTATAAATTAAATCTCTCTCTCACAGCTTGTGACGTATTCTGCTCTAACTATATACTGTAAAGAGGTTCATTTAGGTTTATATTTTGAATATTATTTATTTCATTCTAGAACCTTGTCATTGTAAAAAGTTGAAAGTTTTGGGGAGTTTCCCGGAGGCGGGTGAGTTGAGGGAGATTTTTTATATTTAGTTATGTTTTAGTTTTATCTAGTTATAGCTTGGTTAGGTTAAGGTTAAGTAGCAGTAATTAGTTTTAAGTGTGATTTATTTTTTGTGACGTACGACTTTTAATATGTTTGTAAATGTATAGTAATTGTTTTTAATGAAATAAATATTCGAAAAGTTGAATACGTTGCCATGTCAGTCTGAAAAACATCCTCATAAAACGAACACCTATATTCTTGTAAATTTTCTCTGTAAATAAAATTGTGCTACGTTAACTAATCGTTTCAGTGATTCGCGTGACCATAAAACAGCTTAATACTTTAAGAATAACAATATTACATTAATAAATTCCTCTGATAATTAGCTTAAGATGATAGGGTACATCGCCAATTACTAGCCACCCCCCAATTACTGGCCACTTAATTTGATTTCTATTTATAGGTGAACAAAGTTCATTTTAGTATATAAGGTACGAAAATCCAATTATTAGCCAGTTTTCAATTACTGGCCACCTATTCCAAAAATGAATTCTATTTACAGATAAATAAAACTCATTTTCAGTATAAGGAAAATGGCCAGTAACTGAAATTTATCCACAACCCACTCGTTCAATAACTGGCCGCCTCTTACAAAAATGAGTTCTATTCACCTATACACAGAATTCATTTTAGTATAGGTGGCCAGTAATTGAAAACTGGCTAATAATTGGCGATGTACCCTATAATGTAGATTGTAACCAAGATTTCCTAATGGTTTTACAGATGTTACGGATATAAGTAATGAAACTAAATAGCGACCCGCCCCGGTTTCGCACGGGTAAAACATTAAAAAAAAACTTAAAAACCGGGCAAGTGCGAGTCGGACTCGCGCACGAAGGGTTCCGTACCATAATGCAAAAAAACAAACAAAAAAAAAAGCAAAAAAAAAATACGGTCACCCATCCAAGTACTGACCACTCCCGACGTTGCTTAACTTTGGTCAAAAATCACATTTGTTGTATGGGGGCCCCATTTAAATCTTTATTTTATTCTGTTTTTAGTATTTGTTGTTATAGCGGCAACAGAAATACATCATCAGTGAAAATTTCAACTGTCTAGCTATCACGGTTCGTGAGATACAGCCTGGTGACAGACGGACGGACGGACGGACAGCGAAGTCTTAGTAATAGGGTCCCGTTTTACCCTTTGGGTACGGAACCCTAAAAAGAAAATGTTCTGTCAGCATCAAAAGTACTAAGCTTCAAAAATATCTACCATTCGCTAAGTATAGCTTAACAAAAAGAGATATATAAGTAGTTAGACCAAGATAAGTCTGCAACGATTTTGATAGCATACGCAGTGCGTTATTTATACGTCATATGCAGATATTTGACGTTTATAAACAACACTTGCACTGCGTGTGTTATCAAAATCACTGCAGACATTTCTTGGTATAACTCTATTATGTCTCTATATAATACAGTAAAATTATAGGTACATTTTGCGTTTGCGTCAAATCCGGTAGTTCTGATTTTTTGCAGGCATATTTATGATGGTGGCCCAATGAATAATCCAAGTTTGTGACCTCGAGCGCCGAACGCAACTTTCTCAAAAATCGAATAAACCGCAATTTTTTTTAGATTTGGGCGATTATAACCCTAAAGTACTAGTTTTTGATAGTAACTTCCTAGGGCGTTTTTAAAGTAAAATAAATTTGCTACAATAAGACACTAGAATTGTCTCTGTACATTTAATATTTTCCGAGATAAAGCCTTTCAAAATTTTATAATTTTACATCAGAGAAAGAGCCAGGTTACAAAATTCGACAAATTTACTGGATTAATATGTAAAACCATAACACTTTGAGAGATAAACACTTGAGTATTATTATTATTTATTGATTTATTTACAAGTTTTAGATATCTGATTTAGTATAATATGTACCTAAGCAAATAATAACATATTAGACAAGATATTTATAAATAATAAACAACTCGTAATGGCTTAGATGCCTTTCAAAAAAGTCAATTAAAGGTGACTTGTGCCTTAAGAAACGACTTGTCCTCGCATAGGTTACCTATAATTGGTCATGGTTATTCACCTTTACTTAATTTTGGATTTAGGGTCATTCTACTTTCGACTGCAGGTTTGTGTCCCCTCAAGAAAGTACTTAATTTTTATATTTAGTAAATTAACCCCCTTATACATAAAACTTTACGGGCCTGATTTAGTTAAATTATGTTTTATCTTTTTTTTCTTAGCCTATAGTAGTGTCCCACTGCTGGGAAAAGGCCGCTGTAGTGCCTTCTGGCCAGCCACTGATGAAGGCATCTAAGTCGTCCCGCCGTCTCCGTCTGGGTCTGCCACGTCCGCGCTTCTTTTGCGGCATCCACTTGGTGGCTATACTAGCCCACCTATCCGGATGCATGCGGCAGACATGACCCTCCCAGTCCCATCAGCCTTTCAGTCCCACTTCTATTTCTTAGAAATATATAAGGCAAAATAACAGATAAGGACAAACGATTATTAGCTAATTGAGGTTAGTAGCGCGTTTATGAATAAGATTTATTTTTATGGGGGTAAGATTTTTTTTATTTATACCAATATAAATTAAGAACTATTTAACGCTGCACTAACGATACCTTGTAACAGTTGTAACCGAACCAAAGTAAAAAAAAATAGGTATATATTTTTTTAAAGTAATAAAGTTGTCATTCTTAGTAAAAGAGCGAGGACCGTAACAAAGTTGTATTTCTAAAACTAAAAAAAGCAAAGTGTCATATATTGAGGCATATATATTCTGTGCTTATAATTTTTTAGTAGCAAGTGTAAGTTAAAACGCATTACGAATATCATAATTTCAAGATTGTGTGGAATTGTAAAAACCTGCAGTAAAAATTAGAATGACCCCTTAGGTATATTGATATTGTTTACGTTATAAAATTAAATTGTCATAAGTTATTACCATGATGCAATTTTTATATCGACACCATCAGATTAATTAAACTATTTATTTTAAGTAGGTAAAGTCACTGTAAAAATATGGGTGTAGCCAACTTATTCAAAAATATGTCCCATAGCTCTTATGTCAGCGCATTAAGAACTATGGGACATATTTTTGAATAAGTTGGCTACACCCATATTTTTACCGTTGACTGTACAAGGGAAAACCGAGATATCATCATCATCATCTCAGCCATAAGACGTCCACTGCTGAACATAGACCTCCATACGTGCCGGTTGGAAGCGACCCGCATCCAGCGTCTTCCGGCGACCTTAACAAGGTCGTCTGTCCATCTTGTTGGTGGACGTCCTACGCTGCGCTTGCTAGTCCGTGGTCTCCACTCGAGCACTTTTCGAACCCATCGGCCATCTTCTCACAAGGGAAAACCGAGATATACCATCGGGTAATTGAGAATTCTTTGACCGTATATTTATTTCCACTTGTACCATTTTACTAAGATTTGTTCGCACCACTTTTTAAATTTTAGGTTGTTTCTACTCAGAACTTCGAGGTCTTTCGATTCTACAGAAGAAAAAAATCTACAGAAGCAAAAACGAAATAAAATGTAAAAATATAATTATAATTCTAGTTATTTAGTATCGACGATTTCGACTGTGGGAAACAAGTACTCGAAATATATTTCATGTTTTACATTATTAACTAGAGTGCCATAATTGTCCAGGTAACGAAAAACATATTTTTGCCCACTGTACCTTACAGGGGAAAAGTGAGATATTCGGACCATCGAGAAAATTGAGAACTCTATGTTATCTATTACGGCCCCGACACTATCATGGACACTGACATTACTTTGACGGAATGACGTTTTTAGTGATAGTGTAGGGAGTGTCATGAAGGAATGACGGCAAGTAATGAAGTTTATTTTGATAATTTCCGTCAGTATTGGAGTTATGTCAAAGTAATGATACTAGAAATGACATTATACTGACAGTGAATTGATTAGAATGATGAAATCAGAAATGACAGAAAGAATGATGGACGATAATAAAGTTATTAAACAATTTTAATATTATTGAAGAAATGTCAAAATAATGACATTATACTGGTAGTGAGTGGAGCGCATCACTCTAATCCCTCATTCCGTCATTTAAAGTACTTTAGAAGGTTTTATACTAACAAGAGTCATTACTGGCATTTAAATCAATAAGTGAAGTATACCTACTCTATTATCATCGCTCTAAAGTTTATTTTCACTTGACTCTCAAGAAAAAAGGAAAACATGCAGAATACGATGCATAAAGAAAATCTCTGTCCCTTTCTAAAAAAATTCCATGCATGAAATAAAAATTAAAAACCTTTTATTTTAAGTTGTTTACAACAATTTAATTATATTTTTACCGGGAAACGCAAAAATCGAAATTTAGTTATCTGCCTCTTTATCGTTCGAATATGCAAAAGTGAGGCTGATGATGATGAAAAGTGATAGAGAGGTTAGATAACAAAATTACGTGTTTCGCGGTAGACCCCCAGATTGTGATGGATTGTGGTAGTGGCGCCCCCTACGCAGAGTTTCGAGTAATATTCCCTATTCAGGGAAATAGAATAATATTACGCAATACTCTGCGTAGGGGGCGCCTCTAGCACATACTGAGGGCTTACCGCGTAATTTCGTTTTCTGCCTCTTTATCACTCTTGCGTATTCGAGCGTTAGAGACTGATAACGAAATTTAGATTTTCGCATTTCGAAGTAGACCCTCTGAATTTGCTAGTGGACCCTACGCCGACTTTTGCGTAATATTCCCTTTTGCGTTTTATTTCGTGCATGGAGTTCAATATATTTTTTTTAAATATGGTCAACATCGCTATTTCGTATATTCTGTATATGGCCTTATATAATAACATGTTGTAAGTATGCACCTATCCTATAAGTAAACTCTCTGGTTTATGGCATTATTCATAAACGCGTTACTGGCCTGAATTAGCTATGAATAGTTTTGATCTTCTCGTTTTGATATTTATCTCTCATTTTGACTTATGTATTTGTAAGAAAGGGATAAAACATATTAACTAAATCAGGCCTGTAAAGCTTAAAAAGTTTTATGACTAATTGAGGATGAATAGTTAGTGTTTATGGTTGAATGTTCCATATAAGACTATCCCGTTCGAACTTGCTTTATGACGGACTCTTTTTTTATACCTCCTTACTTCGAACCTCCACAGATATTGTTTTTACTAAACGTCAGGTCAACCGCAGAAACCCCGACTATTTTTAATCAGCAAAATCCTAACCACTTTTTTAATAATTATGTACAAGTATTAGTATTTCGGATACCCCAAAAACCTGTGTCTTAAAGGTCCTTCCCTCAGCATAATATATCTAGAATGCGACAGAAAACTGCGGTACTAAAGACTTTTTCATAAGGATCTGAAACGAAAAGAGATACTCAGATAAAGTTCGAAGGAACACAATATAGATCTTTAAGACGAAATAAATTGCATTCAGTTTTCTTCAAAACATCAATTAAATTTCTGCCATAGCCGTTTTTATTTTGCTAACCAAATAAAAACAAAGTATTTTTATTATAGGTAAGTTAACGAGGTTACATATCAGGTACCTTTTTTCTTAACCAAAAACGTATACATTCTTACATAAAAGAAGAATCCAGTAGGTACAGTCAGCGTCGTATAGTAGGTAGCATCCAAAGTATTCAAATAGTTCGGTAGGTACACCATATAATAATAGGTATGTATGGCGTACCGAACTATTTGGATAAGTAATTTGGATGCTACCTACTATATGATGCTGATCGTACTTTAAGAATAGTTTGATTCCCGGTTCGTGGTAAAAATAAAAAAAAATATTTGTATACATTTTTTAACTACCAATCTTTCACACAGTCATGACGCACGCACGCACGAAAAGGTTGAAACAAATAAATAATCTTTTTAGTTACTTATTTCTTTTTCTGCATTTTTTTGGCTCATCGGGTATAGAGTTGCCACAGTACATAGTATAGTTACGACAGATTAGAAATATTTGAATCGATGCTTGAATAATGTCTTGGTTTTGTGATTTTCAAAACGTACACTACAACATAACTAAGAACGGTTAGGAAAATAATAACTTAAAATTCCCCGTGACAAGTAATGATGAAAATACTGATAGAAATACTGATAAGTGTGTGGGGAGATTGTGAGAGAGTGTGACCTGACTGGACCAAACGCTGGAGCGTCATGAAATTTCATGTCATTGCTAATGATAGTGTCGGGGCCGTATATGGCACTTAACATATCGCGAGCTCTATCGATTCTAATGGAACAAAAAAAGAAAAAAACAGAAATTTAAAAATATAAATGTAGGTAGAGTCAGACCAAGAATAGTCTGCAGCGGATTTGATAGCCCACGCAGTGAAAGTGTTATATTAAACGCCAAACTTCTATGAAATTATGACGTATAAATGACACTTGCACTTCGTGGGCTATCAAATCCGCTGCAGAGTTTTTTTGGTCCGACTCTAGTTATTTAGCATAGTTGAGGGACATTGAAAGCAGAAAAAATATTAAAAAATTACTTTTACTTCATATATATAGGTATAGGGGAAAAGTGAGAATTCGGACCATCAGGAAAATTGAAAAATCTATGGCACTTAACATATCGCGAGCTCTATCGATTCTAAATTCTAATACAACAAAAGAAAAAAATCTGACTTTAACAATAGAAATGTAGGTAGTTTAGCATAGTTGACGGGCTGTTCCCAACGTAACCTGCGACCCTGTTACTGGCGACGGCTACTGATTGAAAGCAAAAAAAAAACATAATTATTATAATATCGGGGAAAAGTGACACTAAATTCTATGACACTTGACATATCGAGTAATCGATAGATCGATTCTAATAAAACAAAAGGTAAAAACTGAATGTTAAAATAGAAAAAGTATCCTACAGGCGAAAAGTGAGATATCAACGGTCGGTTGGTTGGACCATCGCGATCGGGAAAATTGAGAAATCTATGGCACTTAACATATCGCGAGCTCTTTCGATTGTAATAGAACAAAAAAAAATTAACAATAGTAATGTAAGTTAGCATAGTTGACGTGCTGTTCCCACCGTAACCTGCGACCCTGTTACTCGCGACGGCTACTGATTGAAAGCAAAAAAAAAACATATAATATCGGGGAAAAGTGACAATTCTATGACACTTGACATATCGAGTAATCGATAGATCGATTCTAATAAAACAAAAGGTAAAAACTGAATGTTAAAATAGAAAAAGTATCCTACAGGCGAAAAGTGAGATATCAACGGTCGGTTGGTTGGACCATCGAGATCGGGAAAATTGAGAAATCTATGGCACTTAACATATCGCGAGCTCTTTCGATTGTAATAGAACAAAAAAAATTAACAATAGTAATGTAAGTTAGCATAGTTGACGTGCTGTTCCCACCGTAACCTGCGACCCTGTTACTCGCGACGGCTACTGATTGAAAGCAAAAAAAAAACATATAATATCGGGGAAAAGTGACAATTCTATGACACTTGACATATCGAGTAATCGATAGATCGATTCTAATAAAACAAAAGGTAAAAACTGAATGTTAAAATAGAAAAAGTATCCTACAGGGAAAAGTGAGATATTTGGACCATCGCGATCGGGAAAATTGAGAAATCTATGGCACTTAACATATCGCGAGCTCTATCGATTGTAATAAAACAAAAAACCGGGCAAGTGCGAGTCGGACTCGCGCACGAAGGGTTCCGTACCATAATGCAAAAAAAAAACGGTCACCCATCCAAGTACTGACCCCGGCCGACGTTGCGTAACTTCGGTCAAAAATCACGTTTGTTGTATGGGAGCCCCACTTAAATCTTTATTTTATTCTGTTTTTAGTATTTGTTGTTATAGCGGCAACAGCAAAACATCATCTGTGAAAAAGTCAACTGTCTAGCTATCACCGTTCGTGAAATACAGCCTGGTGACAGACGGACGGACGTACGGACGGACGGACGGACAGCAGAGTCTTAGTAATAGGGTCCCGTTTTACCCTTTGGGTACGGAACCCTAAAAAAAATAACAATAGTAATGTAAGTAGTTATTTAGCATAGTTGTCGGGCTGTTCCCACCGTAACCTGCGACCCTGTTACTCGCGACGGCTACTGATTGAAAGCACTTAACATCTGATTCGTACGTGCACGAGCTTCCGTCTGCCAGTCGTGACGGACGCCGGTTTGTGGCACACTGTAAGATATGTTATACAGGATATTGACTCTTGGAGACCCTATACATCTCTAAAGATAAGTTGATAAAGTATATAATCTTATAGTTCTGACACCTAGAGACATTTACACCTTAAAAAAGACTAAAGACTATTGGAAACCACGGGTGACCCTGCCCTTGTGGCCTATTTGCTGAATAAATGTTGATCTTTGATGTTTGATGGTGGAGTGAAATGCGATAGAATCAACTAATGTTTTAATGTTTATTTGGGCACAAACGGTACTTCTTACAGATTCATATTATTCAATACATAAACCAATGAGGTTTCTACTAAACACAGTAAGAGACTACACGTGACCGCTAACCGGAAAATGGAGCAGGGAAAAACTTCACAAAAAGGTGATAAACTGCCGTATTCGAACTTGAAGATATTCACAAGAGACGACACGTACTAGATCCATTCTAGATACGTTATAGTTTAGATATCAACTATAGTTCTCTTTTGCAGCGCAATTCGGGCAACCAATGTCACTTTTACGTTAGATAGAGTAAGATATCTATTAGATGTGAATTGGATCTCTAAGTCATATCCTGTGGAAATCGTTCAAGAGTATCTCCAGAATCGCGCAAATGTCAAATTTGACAGGTTAGATCTTAAAAATATCGTTATCGTATCTTGGTGATGTCTAAAAGATATCTAATAGATGTCTATTTCAAAATCCGAATCGGGGCCTAAGAGACGACAGTATCAAAAAATGGTGTAATCTTTTTAAAGGGTAAGTTATTATAGAGTCTATAATTATGTAATGTAGAGTATATGAATTATGACTGTTATAACAAAATACAAAACAAATGTAACAGAAAACATCTGTCAATCATATTGTGGAATTTTATAACAGTGAAAGTAAGCAGTATAGCATCTCTATAGCATCCACTGTGCTCCAAGCTCTAACAGCTACCGTTAAATAAGCTCCCCATCTGCCTAATACTCGCTATTCGAATACCTAATCGATTATCATCTAAAGATCGTAATCGACTACTTTTCTTAACATGGGTACTTACAACATTGTTTGACCATATGTAGACCTTATGTGGTCACAATAAGGTGCAAGAAATGTAAATTAACAGTGTGAGAGATACTTAGGAGAAAGGGCTATTTTTATCGGCACGATTTAGAGGAGGAAGCTCTCAATCGGATGGTATTTTGGTGCATGTTACGCTTATACTTTGATAGAGAAGTGATTTCTATTGTATCACGTTTTTTTTATATTTTGCAATAACAGAACATCCGCCGAAAAATGGGCGTAATAGTTTGCTTTGCAGTGCCTTTTGTTTTTCTATGTGACGTCGATTATTTACAATTTTAAAAATCACTAGCCACCCGCCCCGGCTTCACACGGGTTACACATAACCGTAACAAATTATGCACCTGAACCTTCCTCTAGAATCACTCTGTTGATAGGTGAAAATTCGTTCATTAATTTTGAGTTTATCACGAACATAACACAAACAGACAGACGCGGTGGGGGTGTGTGTTTTATAAGGTCTAGTGATTTGCCTCGGTTGGAATATGTACTTGGAATACGCAAAGCTGAAAACTCAACTATGTAATAATTTTAACTTAATAATTTTTAATTTATTAATTAAAAATTAAAAAGTTAAGTTAGCTGGTTAATTTTTAATTTATTAATTAAAAAAGCAAAAAAAAATCTATTAATTTTTATTATTTATTAATTAAAAATTAATAAATAATAAAAATTAATAGATTTTTTTTTGCTTTTTTATTTTATTTGTTTTTATTCTCTTAAAAAAAACTAATAATCAAACTAGTGGCTCTGTGAGATGTAGACCTATGTGAGATTACATAAGCGATCCCCTGCATCAGATACGACCCGGAGCGAGGATCGCAGCCCCTATTCCTAAACCAGCGATCAAGTTCCTTTTATGATTGTTATTTTTTTATATAATTTAGTTTACGAGTATCTTGATGTTTTATGTATTAAAAAAAGAAGTTTTTATTGTCTTTAATTTTAATCTTTTCAGGGGATCTGCTGCGATGATGATAAGAACAAATAAGTGTTCTAATACTTATTTAAAGAAATTCTCGCAATTATATCCCGTTTCATTGAGAAAATGTAAAAAATAGGATTATTAAATAATATAGAACTAGAAACTCGTGTTTTTTACCTGAACAATTAGGGGTAATTGCTTGAAATCGTAAATTACACGCATTCCCAATAACTATAACCGCTAAAACAGACAGTTACTAATCACACTAAATAATTGACAGCCTAGTAATTGGTGGAACAAAAACTGGCAAAGATGTAATGACTCACATTTTAGAGTTGGTTAGGTGTTAAGAGGGCTTTTATCTTGAATTTTTAACATGTTTTTAACGTTTTAATCAAGGGCAAAAATGCCATAAAAACATGTACCTACGGAAACTAGAAAGACAGAACAGAAACTAGACTAAATTTAAAAGACTCCAACCAAAACCTTAAAAGATTTAAAATTGGCTCGATAGTCAGAAATCCAGAAAACATGTAAAATTTTCATATAGGTAAGTATTTTTAGTTGTATATGCTGCACACCAAAGCAGTATAGTTATAGAATAAAATAGCCTATTACATTTATATATGTACTAGACGGGCCCGCAGCTCCGCTCGCGTAAATGAAATAAAGAGTGTGTCAACCCTGCCAGGGTTCATAAGTTCATAACTGTGGTAGGGATTTCTTATTTGTAGCCGTTATTTGGATAACATAATTCGCAAATTATCTGAAAAAAATGATGTGATTTGATAAAAGGCAAGATTGTATTTTTTCATCTACGTAGTTATTTATTTAAAACTCGTTTCAACATAAAATCATTATTTATTTTTATAAGCCTAATGGCAAAAACGTTCATTAGATTAATTTCCGCCTTAAGACGAATATGGACGACCACCGCCCATAAATCGCCGCGTACTTTTGATACAAACGTACATAATCCCCATTTCCCTTTCTGAATACTAACATTACTTACTACGGTTATGTGAGTCCTGGCCTCCGACACCAGATGACACCATGTTTCTCGGTCTTGCGATAGCTCTCACCAGTCGCCATGGCCGAGGATAAGCAGATCTTGAGCAACAACGTTGTTCCAGCGGAACCTATGACGTCGAATTGGGCGTCACCCATTGCGTTGTCCCAAGTACGCTCTCCTCACGGCACGATCCTCTCCCAAACTCTCTAAGTGTCCGAGCGAATGTAAGCTTAGCCACTTTTGTATCTCAATATTCCGCCACTATATCGGGACACATCCTTATTTCTATGGCAACAAAGTTATATTACGATATTTGGCTGACTGCTGACTGTACATTTGCTTATTTTCACCAGGTCGTTTCGCTCAAAAATATCTGAAATTGCACTTTATCTACCTACATTATAACTTGCTATCAACTTTGTATTTTTGGCCCATCTCGGCAGCCCGTTCTCCGGACGAATGACAATGTTTGCCGAAGCTATGAAAGTCATTCTGAATAATATAACTCTAAAAGAAATTTAAAACAACAAAATACAAATTATTAATAATATGATAATTGACAATATTAATTTGACTGATAAGTCATAAATGGCATATATAAGTCATTCGTATGGGGATCATAGAAAAGGTTGACGTTGAGGTTGACATCACTTTTTATTTTACTTCGTATAAAAACACGTAGAAATAACTGTATACCAACATGACAAACATAATTTAGATTACTTTACACCGAAACGAAACGAACCGAGAGTTGCCGAAAATGGTCGATCGTAGTAAAATGAAGATTGTTTTGAAAATTTCATTTCCTTATTGTAAATTAAATACGCATCGAAAGCGATAGTTCTTAGGTTCTAGTTCTATTCTCATATTTAGATTATTATCTAAATATGAGAATAGAACTACTACGTATGATGATACGTGCGTCGTATTCGAGAAACGTGTAAAAAACTATTTTAGAAATTTGTAAGGCGCCATCTCGCTTCTTCCCTCGTTTTTTATCCCGTTCTGGTTTTTCAATTTTATATATATATGATTTATATATGTATGTCAAAATTGTTTAAAACTGACGAAAAAAAAAACACAATACATTAATAATCGACCCACTTATTTGACAGTCATTATGCTTCTTATAATTTCATTGTGACTCTTCTTCATTGTTTGTGGTACCCACACAAGTTACCACAATAACTTTTCCTTCAACAGCACTCTTACCACATCGACTGAAAGTCTATTTTTGTCTATCATTCTACACTATTGTCGTGGTTTGTCTATGAAATTTCGCGTGTAAAAAGTTGGATAGCGAATTTCGCGCGTCATTAGGTGCGCGTACGCATTAAAGCTGTGCTTAATTATGACATTAGTGGTAACAAATTGCAACTGTATTTGGTATGGTTGTATAGAAAAATGTTTTATGATCGACGTACCTACATTGAGAAATTGCTTCTGCCCGCGACTTCGTTTACGATGATGATTGATAAAATCTATTCTATGCCCTTCTTTCCCCGGGCCTCGAAATATCTCCATACCTACCAAATTTGATCTAAATCGGCTCAGCGGTCTAACCGTGAAGAGGTAACCGACAAACAGACAGGGTAACTTTCGCATCATTTGCGAATTAAGTTATCCAAATAACGGCTACAATTAAATAAGAAATCCCTATCACAGTTATAAACCCTAGCAGAGTTAAATAGGTACATAATAATGTCGGTATTAAATAAACATAAGACAAACATACTTATATTTACTTCATTTACGCGAGCGGAGCTGCGGGCCCGTCTAGTTTAGGTATAATATTATAAGTAGGAATGATATAAATTTTAAGTGTGATATCACAAAACAAAAAAAAAGGTAATATGAAAACAGCCCAACAAAAGTGACTCTTTTCGTTATTTTTTGTGCCCGAGTTCACCCCGCTGACAATCCATTAATTTGAACAAATGTCTGCCAAAATTTGTCCTACTAACCCGCAGTGTCGTCAAAAACAAGGCTCCATCCAAGGAACATAGATATTTACTGCCGTATTCGAATTTCAAGATATTCACAAGAGACGACACGTACTAGGTCCATTCTAGATACGTTATAGTTTAGATATCAACTAGTTCTCTTTTGCAGCGCGATTCGGGCAACCAATGTCACTTTTACTTTAGATAGAGCAATATAATATCTATTAGATGTGAATTGGATCTCTAAGTCATATCCTGTGGAAATCGTTCAAGAGTATCTCCAGAATCGCGCAAATGTCAAATTTGACAGGTTAGATCTTAAACATATCATTATCGTAGCTTGGTGATGTCTAAAAGATATCTAATAGATGTCTATTTCGAAATCCGAATCAGACCCTTAGATTGAATGCTCTTCATTGCGCATCTCAATAAAAGACACAAAGTTTAATGAACTAAGTATAGTCTGTGAAGCCATTTCCGTCATTAGAAAAAAAGCAGCAATTAGCGGCGAAGGGTAGGTAACCGTCCCATAGAAAATTTGAATTTCGCGCCTTTCAGAAGAAACTGACATAGTTGATTGACCGGCTACAAATTCAAGTGTTACGTATAGGTATTCAACATAAAAAAAAATAGTATGCTTTTTAACAACCTTTGTTCCGCAGCCTTCCTTTTTAACAAAATTTAAAATGTTGCACAAAACTTTTTCGCATATCTCAAGGAACATGGCCGCGTGGTAATCACCAGTCAAATTAGAGTTGTAAGTACCGGACACGACCAGTAGCCGAAAAAAGCGTGTTCGCGAATCCGAACACGAAGAGCACGTGTCATGTTTGACAGAGGCCTTATTATTCACAAAGATTATTTAATTCTTTATAAATCGTAGAACCAGAATGATACTGGTCCCTGGTTTCGCACAGATTTTGTAGAGGCAAGGTGTACTTAAGTGACAATGCCGTCCTCGAAACGTCGGAGGTAAATGTTAAAACTTAAATACGCGATTAAGTCCCGTTGTGCAATTTAATAAGATGTAAGTTGTGCTCAAATTCGATTATATATTTTCAGTTTTTTTGTACATATTTGTTATTTAGTAATATAATATATTCAGTTTTTTTGTACATATTGACTTGTAAGTTGTATCCAGACGAGACAATTTTTCGCCAATCTGATGAAATTCTCCGATCGAACAGGGCCGTGCGGACGCAAATACCAATTTGATTCCCCGATCACATCAGCAGGTGCGGACACAAAAATACCAATTCTCATAGTAAAATGCAAATTGGTGATTTAATTTGTGTACGTGTGGACGCTAGATGAGATTGACCAATTATTTTCCTGAACAAATTGACTGATTTCGTCAGTCCCGTCTGGATACCCCTTTAGACTTCTGTTTATTAATTCGTAGTTTATAGAGGTATAAGTCAGGTCAGGTAAGGTGTTGCGTACGAATTTACAAGTGCGACGGCGAGGTAACACGTCGATAGTGGTTCTCTGTCCTACAGCCCAAGTTATACCAGCCAGCATTCAGTCGAGTAAACCCGTTTCATAAATGGCCGCCAAGTTCGCATGCGCAAGCAGTTATCTCTCGCGTGCCTGTAATGCGTACGAGTTGACAGCTGCTGCGCCGGAGGCTGCAGAAGTGCAGATTGACGGATTTTTGGCAGACAGGATGAAAAAAAACCGGCTAAGTGCGAGTCGGACTCGCGCACAAAGGGTTCCGTACCATTACGCAAAAAAATCACGTTGGTTGTATGGGAGCCTCACTTAAAGTGTATTCGGGTAATACCGAATGTCGGATAATTCCGAAATTCAGATGAAAACCCTTAATTCCATCATAATAAAAGTCTCCTTTCGGAATTATCCGACAGTTTTCGACATTCGGAATTACCCGAGTAAACCTTATTTATCGTCATTCCGTTGCCGGACGTCAGACCGTCAACAGCTCCTGAGGATGCCTCGTAGAGAGGCGAAACACGTGTCGAGTATTATTCTTTTGGTGGTGGTTTGTTATATTTATTTGCGTATTTATTTTTGCGGTGGGAGGGTGGGAAAATTAATTGCATGCAAAAAATACGCAAGTAAGTATAACGGGTTAGCACTGATTGACTAGCACGTTATCTTTTTACGCGGATTAGCAAAGTAATATTTTGGTTTTAATTAATATGGATTTCCGCAAAGTAACGCCTGATTCTATTAACTTATTTATTTTATTTTGTTTTTATTAGTATTTGTTGTTATAGCGGTAACAGATATTATAGAGACGGTCAGCCGATTCTTAGTAATAGGGTGCCGTTTTTACCCTAAAAACCTAAAACGTGTACTTGTTTGTCGTTAAAAAAATGGCGAGTTTGAAGGTATATAAATTGGATAACTGACTTTGGCCTTTTGTGTGTGATATCTTCCGCGATGGCAATCTGTCAATTTGAATAAAACTATAGGTACTTATTAGCAGTTATCTCGCCTATGTCAGCAATTCTAGTTTTAAGCACAGCGTTGTGTTTCGGATACTATCAATCCTCTAAACACTAATAGATTTGATCGGGTGAGATGACGACACCTGGAGGATCCGGAAAAATGCCGAGATCGAGGAGTTAGTGGTCGAACCCAATATCATCGGCGAAACGAAAGCCCACAGACTTCGCTGGTTCGGTCATCTACTCAAAATGGGAGAGGATCGGGCTCTCAAGAGGGCGTTCTGGGGACGACTGACTGGTAGCCGGTGGATCGGCCCAGCCGGCCTAGCCAAGGTTACAATCGCTAAATCGCTATCGCTTCGACAACGAAAAGCTTTATGTCTCTCTATCACTCCTCCTTATTAGTGCGACAGTGATAGTCGTGTTTCGATCGCTACGGAGCGTAAGCGATTGGCATCTTGGCTACGCGGCCAGATATCGCTGGGAAGACAGCGTGACGGCGGATCTGCTTCAGCTTCGCGTCAGTAAGTAACTGGCAGGATCGGGACAAGTGGCGCGCTCTCGTTTCGGAGGCCAAGATCTCTTTGGATCGCTGAGCCAAACTAGTTAGTTGAGGTTTCTGATTCTCTTGACCCAAAGACAAAATGCTCACCTATACCTAGTCAATATAAATGTATAATGTCCAATTTTTAAAGGGTTCTTTTTTTTCGTTAAAAAAATAGCGAGCTTGAAGGGATATTAACTCGTTTCGGAGGCCAAGATCTCTATGGATCGCTGAGCCAAAACAGTTAGTTAAGGTTTCTGATTCTTTTGACCCAAAGATAAAATGCTCACCCACACCTAGCCAATATAAATAATGTCCAATTTTTAAAGGAACAACGGTTTGCCAAAAAATCACACGAAACTGTACTAAAGGTACGCTACCGCAAGTATTTAAATAAAACACGGACCGGCTGATACTCAGTGCCGTTGTCCGGCACAATGGGGCCTGTAAAAAAAGATATTACTCCGAGATTGCCGCGAGCGGACACGCGCCAAAAAACGTTGAGAAAAAAGCGAAGTGAGAAATCTGATAGTTCCAATAGCTGATGTTTGAGGGTTCGGTAGTGCTCGGTATTGGAGATTATATCTATTGGAGACTATGAAATGTTAGTTGTTTTTAAAGTTCAAGTGAAGTAGGTTTAGGAAAAGGCGTTATTTCTGTAAAAATTACAAAAGTTAACGATATGAATATATTTTACTAAAACTTTCATCATACAAATTTAGATAGTAGATGATTTTAATATGCCAAAATTAGGGTTTAAAGTCCGTTTATTTTATGATGTCTACAGAAAAGTAGCAAAACTAACCAATTCTAAAAAAGTTTTTGACTGCATCTTTTTTTGTACCTACACGGAAAACGTGTTCGACGAATGGTTTTTACTAAAATTGGAAGGAAAACTTAACAATTAATGATTTTGTTTTATTAGTAAATGATTTTGTCTTTTGGAACAGGCAATTGATATAAATAACGAAATTATGTACGGTCAGCCAAGAAAGTGGTTTACCACTTTTCGACTCTATTATCTGATTGATAGAGTCGAAAAGTGGTAAACCACTTTCTTGGCTGACTCTACATAGTTATGCCTTATTTGAGTAAGTGACAATCAACCTACTCAATTTTGTTGATTATATGTATGTATAATGTTTTGTGTGCTAGCCAAAAATTCTAATGTTCCATAGATATAACGTTTGTTGTAACGATTAATAAACTAATAGGAAACAGATAGGAGTTCCGATTTTTTTTTGTTACAAGTTGCAATAAAATGTTTAAAATTAATGTTAAGGATAAATTTCTTAGTAATCAGGCATTTCACGAAGCATTTGAAGTATTTAAAAAATATATTCTAACCATTTTCGAAAAGCCAATGGTTCAGCAGAATACCTCGATAGACTCGGACCCACGTGACCAATTGCACAAAATCGGCAGTAAGAAAGCATACAAATATCCTTATAAGCTCCAATCCATACTTGACGTAGCACAGCATGTAAACTTAGCGTGCTGGACTCTATGCCCTCAGGTGTCATATTCATGGAACCCCAAAACATAAGAATCGTCAAAAAACCGAATCAGCGTCGATTCGAGTTGCCGGCAGGACGTGCGTGACAGCGCGGAGAATCGATCGGCGCGTGGGCCGCTGCGAAAATCGATTCAGACGATAATCGATTATGGTGACATCGATGTCTAGACTTCAGTTGCACAGTGGGCTAAAATAGGAAAAATTAAGAAGAAAACCGTTCAAGTGCGAGTCAGACTCGAGTTCCAAGGGTTCCAAAAAATATTTGGCTGTTTCGTACATTTTGGCTGGTCCATTTTCTACGAGAGGGTAAAATTTTTTTCGCGAATTCGGGGTTGGTCCCATAGTAAAAGTTGCTCAGTATAATCCCAAAACCTCATGGCAACGGAAATACAGTTATTTTTTAGCCACCGTGTACATACCTATAAATCCTTTCCAGTAGGTAAGTACGTTAATCGTCAAACACCCCACATAATAGATTTGCCAAATGAAGTACGGAACAGCAAATACGCCCTGTTGGTTTAGGCTCCGAAAATATTGGTCCCGGTAAGCGAAGAATAACAAGCGTGCCCACTGGATAACTGAATTACAGTTTCGAAGAATTTGGAACATTTCCTAAATATACTTACAAAACAATAACCTCCCAAGTCCCAAGGTCCTACCTATATTACTTTTTCAGTTCAATGAAATTTAAACCATATTTCATTGGAACAGACTATACTCTAATGCATTTATGTTGTTTCGAAAAATTTTCAAACCATTAAAAATAAATATATGTAGGTTCAAATTTCATTGGCTAATGTTGGGTTTTGCGTTTGTATGGCCGGGACTTAGGAGGATACTGTACAGTCAACAACAGAGCTATGAATACAGGCAAAGTGCCAAAAATATGTATACACGACCTTAATGTACAGGCAATAAAGTACTGTATACATATTTTTGACACTTTGCCTGTATTCATAGCTCTGTTGTTGACTGTACCCGGCTATTTTTTACCGAGCCATTGTTCCCTTCTTGCCCCTAATTTAGAGAAAAACCGTTTAAAAAAAATACTAGTCTTCAGAGCACATACGTTAATTTTTATACAAACACGCAGAAATACTTATTGACCGAGCGATATCGTAGGACTTTATTTAGACTTGGAGCCCGATTCGGATTTTGAAATAGACATCTATTAGTTATCTTTTAGACATCACCAAGATTTGATAACGATATGTTTAAGATCTAACCTGTCAAATTTGACATTTGCGCGATTCTGGAGATACTATTGAACGATTTCCACAGGATATGACTTAGAGATCCTCACATCTAATAGATATCTTACTCTATCTAACGTAAATGTGACATTGGTTGCCCGAATTGCGCTGCAATAGTTGATATCTAAACTATAACGTATCTAGAATGTATCTAGTACGTGTCGTCTCTTGTGAATATCTTGAAGTTCGAATACGGCAGTTGGGCAAAAATGCTTTCGTATTGTCCTTCTTTGAAAGACAATAGGCGACCTTTCTTGGTCTACAAGGCCAGGATATCATCACTTTAATATTTTTACAATGTAGGTACTTACCTAATTAAGTGTATGTCCTAATAATATATGTATGTTTAAACCCTGAACCGATTTATATGTCTACTGCATATATGCGCATAAAACAACATGCAACCCTTTTATGAAAACAAATGTGCGCATCACAAAAATATCGCAAGTACAGCCCAGTACATAACCTTAAAATCATTTTAGAAATAATTACTTCGATTCGTACGCAAGCAAATATTTTGTAAAAGTCGTAAGTGCAAGTAGAATAGGACGCGTTAAAAAACGTTTTGAAAGTAATTATTTCGAAAGTGCACATTATTTCAGAAACGACGTAAGTGCAAGTAGAATACAAGAGGTATTACACATTTTGGAATTGATTACTACACTAGTACAGTAATAGGCTCGAATTGTGGGGCTCAAAGTCCATTCGATCGTCTGAGGGGGCTTATAGGAATCAAAAACAACGCTTTGTGAGTGCTGGTTAACGCTAGGGTTGCCTACGACGTGATGTACTAAATTATGCACTAAAAAGCAAATACTACTAGAAAATGCTATAATATATTGTATGGACGAATCTCTGAAACCATAAACTGTGGTGTATTTTTTGTTAGAATGTAATTCGCGATTTTAGGTTGGTCCCATAGTAAAAGTTGCTCAGTAATATAATCCCAAAACCTGCCTGTCAATGGGAATGCACTTATTTTTTAGCTACCCTGTATAGAAATAGCGCCTTATTGACTATAACCGAAAATAGCCTATTGGTAGAAAAAACCACATTTGGCTGGCAATCTTGTACATTCTAGACCTCTGGCAGGTATTATCCCAGGTCCGTAAAGTTAAATAAAAAATGTAGTGCTACCTACAGGCTAAAAATACAAAAATCTCTCTAAAAACACGTCACAAAATGATGTAGCCTAATTTCACCTCTCATGTAATTTTTCGCAATGTTTTCACAACCGCCAACCCTAGGCGGCGGTCTGCTGTTTTTTCATTTTCGAATATTTTCCTTGGAACACGATATTTTTCCACACTGTTTTCCCAGCGAAAGATAAACTACACTCCATCAAACGTACATTTTTTTCCATTCTGACACAGACTATATTTAACTAGATGTAACAAGCAGAGGTACAGATGTAGTGCATAATGATTTTCCTTCGTATTTTCACGGAAACGCACGAATGTGTCTTGCTACTTCAGTCAATTACAAAATCGGTCAATCTCGGTCTAATGAATATTGTTGTGTATATTTTAATGAGTTGAGTTTAATAAAAATGTACTGAAATTGACTGAAGTAAGTAACATGACAAATACGAGCGTTTCCGAGAAAATACGATGGAAAACAATTATTCACTACATCTGTACTACCTAGTGGGCTGATTTTTATTTAGCTTCGATTTTTTTTTGTCGGTGTTCGATGCCTGATGACTTCCAAGCGTGTCGATTTTTTAACCGACTTCAAAAAAGAAGGCTCTAAATTGGTTTTCATTTTAGAGTTTTTTCCCCAATTTTTTGAAGATGGCACGACCAATTTAGAAAATTATTTTATTTTGTAAGGCATTCTAAATACTTCACGTACGTACGCACGTGTCTTGCTATTTCACGGAAACGTTTCCGTGAAAATACGATGGAAAACAATTATGCACTACATCTGTAACGCTACGTCTTACGTAGGCGAACAACGCGCGAACGCGGCGCGGCGCGGCGCGGCGAAATCAATCCTTTGATGCCCATAGAAGTGTCCTACGTAAGCGATCTCGTTGCGAACGCGGTGCGGCGCGATTTGCACGCGAATGTCAGGCGGCGCGGCGCGGCGCGGCGCGGCGGCGGCCGCTTTCGCCGCGCCGCGCCGCGCCGCGTTCGCGCGTTGTTCGCCTACGTAAGACGTAGCGTAATACTGTTGCAGTTTAAAACCGAACAGTACCTTTACACCTATAAAAGATCCACACAAAATACAATAAATTGCTGGTTCTAGTTCAAATATGGTCTGTTTTCCCATTCTGACTAGCACGGAGGGTATACTGTGTTTAAGCTGTTAGAAATTTAGGCAGTAACAAGAGTGACGTCTAGGCTAATATTTACCTACCTTGGATGTGTTTTCGGAGTTTTTAGCGTTTGGTAAAAGAAACGTGATCCTTCGTACTTTGTGTCAGAAGTCTATTGTTAGGTACTAGGTGTGTCATGTCTCTCTCTCTCTCACTCTAGTCATTTTCTTCACTGCTGAACGTCGTGTCCGTCTTGAAATTTTCTGATGACCTCTGTCACCAATCGCTTCCATCCCACCCTGCTCTTGGCCTTCTTCATGGCGGTTGCTAAAATTGTGAGGCCTGTAAGGTGAGTCATGTACTTATTGGTTCTCTATTAAATAATTTTGGAAAGGTTATCATGTCCATAAGTATACTCGTACATATAGTAAAAAATGTCAGCATCAGTTACGCTAAGCGTCGCAGCGTGCGTAGTTAAAGGACGTTCCATACTTTACAAAAGTTGCTCTGCCTTTCGCTGCGTGGAACTACGTTGCCTGCGTCTCGGCATACGCTTAGCCTGCAAATAGCCAAATCCAAAAAATAATAAATGCGCCAAAGCATCGATGAAAATTTAAAAGGGTATGGAATAAATAGGTAGGTATTAGCTGTAGTGTCCGCCCGAAACCCGATTTTTAGCCGAAACCGAAACCCAAGGTTTAGTTTCGCTCTAGTTTCGGCCGAAACCGAAACCAAACTTCGGACACTAATGAAAAGGCGGCCAAAAGGTTCGGTAGTTGTTTGGCCGAAACCGAACGTTCGGCCGAAGCGAGATTTATTGCCGAAATCTGCAGAAACCGAAGATTCGGTCGAACACTGATTATTGGACGCTATGTCCATTCCATTGTCGCACGATTTAAAAGATTGGGTGCGTAAACGTCTCTGGAGGCATATTCAGATTTTTTAAATATGATATTAACTTGATGTTAAAATGTTAAATTAATTGTATCCATCGCAACCAACCTGTTTTTACTTTTTAAAAAACTAATATCTGATTATATGCTGTCGTTTAAAGTTCATATATGAATAATATGTATGTATTTTTATGAATTGACAAATATGATAGGTACTTCAGTTAGAGAAATTGCCTTCCATGAACGATCCAGATGGAATGAATTCTCTGGCGAGACTTTTTCGCAAAACTACACATGCGGCGCGATTCGGGAGATGAATTAGAAATTCACTAAATATGTGAAGTTCCACGGCAAAAGATACCTTATGGCGGTCGCAATAATATTGGAGCCGCGTTAATAATAGCGTAAGCACCAACCACCATAAGGTACCTTTTGTCGTGGAACGTCACATATTTTTACTATTTCATATCTAGTGAATCTTAAACTTAAACTTTGTAAGTTGTAACCCTTTGAATGCGACGCCTACCGTGTGCGGCGCGTCATCCTAAGAGTGACATTCCATTTCCAACTGCAGCTGCAATACTGTTCATTTTACTATGAAAACGCGTCGCTGTCATTGTCAATTTCCATAGTAAAATGAACAGGGGCCAAATTCGACACGTACAACTGTCAGATTTCGCATCCATGTCAAATCAACAGTTGATTTTATTGCATACTGAGTGTTGATTCCATCAACGGTGGATAATATCATTTGGTACAACCAAAACCATCCAAAACTCAACTCTAAACTAAGGGTGGTTCGGTTTGGTTTGCTTGTCACCCTAACTGTGGATTGTTAATGTCAAATTTTGACATTGTACGTATTCGAGAACTTATGATTTTTCCCACATCAACGGGAGATCAACACGATACGTCAAACGTCGCTTGTCGAATAGGGGTCCTGTATTGCAGCTGCAGTTGGAAATGGAATGTCACTCTTAGGCTGATATTTAGCTGTAGTCGCGCGCGTCAGTTGTCGTCATTGGCGATCAACGGGCATGAATTTCCGCAAAATATTGCCTGATTCAATAAATTTGTAGAATCTTATTTTGAAAATCGGAACATGCCGCCCACAGTAATTACTCCATCTAGTTAACCACGGCGCAACTAGAACCAATCGGGCCGTTAGCGACAAAAAGACAATGGCGGCGGTGACGTCACGCTGCGCGGGCGCATTCGACGCGCCGGGCGCTGGATCTGGGGGGGAAAGGGGGAAGGGGTATCGAATTTGGAAGATCATCTTTTGTGAAGTTCTATGGATAAATACAGAAGTATAGATGCAGAGTTAGCCTAGACGGATTGTAATACTTAAGAACGTCAGAATATTTTCATTTTATCTACTTACCGTCAAGTGTAAAAATATGTGTGCCCATACTCAAAAATATGTCCCATAGCTCTTAGGTCAACGAATTAAGAACTATAAGACATATTTTTGAGTAAGTTGTATGCACCCATATTTTTACACTTGACTGTACAGTTGACGTCAAAGATATGTTTACATTTTTCGCCTTATTAGAAAGGGGTCATCCATTAATTACGTCACACGTTTAGGGGGAGGGAGGGGGTCAAGAAAATGTGACATATTGTGACATGGGGGAGAGGGGAGACACAAACTATGTGACGTCACTT
Organism: Cydia fagiglandana; assembly: GCF_963556715.1. Classification (NCBI taxonomy): domain Eukaryota; kingdom Metazoa; phylum Arthropoda; class Insecta; order Lepidoptera; family Tortricidae; genus Cydia; species Cydia fagiglandana. Next base: position 1,963,713 of record NC_085942.1, read on the forward strand.
TAACTTCATCAGTAACCGAAAATTTATTTAAATTATTTAGTTCGCTGTACATTTAAATAACAAGTTTTTAAAACGAAAATAGTTTTTAAACGTTTAATTTTCTTTCCTAAGCAGTTTTGGGTTATAAAATTACTAATATTTATATCGTCAAAAATATTTTGGTAAAATATTAATAATACTTAGGTACTTACTTAATTCGATTTGGCGATTTTGTAGAAAAAATGTGACGTCACACTAGGGGGGGAGGGGTTTGCCAAACGTGACCAAGTGTGACAAGGGGGGGGGAGGGGTCAAAAAACCTAGAAATTGGTGTGACGTAATTAATGGATGACCCCAAAGCAGTAAGGTACAAAAGTGTAAACATATCTTTGACGTCGACTGTACATGCCCATCATTGCATCCCATTAACACATGTATCGCCTACCCCCCCACCACCCCCCCACTAGATGCTAGTTTTTGCTGTAAATCTTAATTAGTTCCCTAGTGAGGCAAAACACGCATTCTTCGTAAACGCTATGTCCGTCCAGGTGAGATCTCATAAGAGACGGACGTTACTTGATACTTGATTCTCATTTGTGTATGATTTAGGCACAGGTATATTTAGCTCTTCTCTTGTTAAGTGAAATTAAGAGAAACATTTCTGTGATTTTTTGATTTTACGGGTCAAAAGTTAAAGAGTTGAGGGACATTTTTAACTTTCCGACCAATTATTAGCAAAAAAGTTACATATAGTAAGAAGGTGGATAGTAAAAAAATATTAAATTCTTTATTAATTGCTAACATCATATCAAACGCTAGTTTGTTTTATATTATAGTTACATTAATGAATAGACTAAATAAAATATTTACCTCTCTGTCGATTTTCGTTTCGGTAGGACCTCTGGTTTATAAGGTCGTTGTGGCTCATAGACTAGGAATCCTCTAGACGGAGTTTAGAGCAATTATTTCATGCAACCGATGCTGCCAAAAATGCGGGGGTGCGCGGGACGAGGTGAGCGAAGTCCCGTGCCGTGATTGGTCCGTTCAAAAGACGAACGAGTTCACGGACGTCACACAAAGACACTTTCGACTCGAACATGGAGTAAAATTACCGTATGCGTGGCAGCGGAGGTAGGGCGACTATGCTCAGTCTAGAAGATGTTTTGTCTGTGTTGGGCTATCCTTGGGGTAGACCTATGTCCAGCATTGAATGGCTATCGGCTGATATATGATTCAAACAATTCTAAGATCAAGTATCAAGAATAGTCCGTCACCGTAGCGTCCGGTCATCAGAAGATGGATAGAGCACCTGTTTGAGCCGTCGGCGATCGGGCCCACTCGGCCATCTCCGTACACTGTCGGCTTAACCCTTCCAGCCATACCAACTTATCTTTCACTTCACAACACCCTTCAGTTTAAGAAAATAAGATTGTTTTTGGCGCGATTGTTAAGCATTAAGATAATGTAAGTTGGAGAGCTACGACAAATTTGTTAATGCGGTTTAGATAGTCTATATTACAATGGAATAAAGTCGACAATTAAGAGGTTGGATGATATTGAAGGTGTAATCCGAGGGGGTGGAAACGTGGGAATATTTATAAGATTTTTATCTCGGTATTAAAGTAAGGTTTATGGGTATAGTTTGGATCGCATAAGATTTTTGATATGCATTATGCATATGCATGTATTATACGGATAGGAGCAAATATCAGATTAAGGATATCCGAACACACTTTATTCTAATTTTTTTAATAAGACTGCGATATACTGCAGTAATGAATATTTTTCTTACTGAAACTAGGTTACAGGGACATTTTTTTTTTTTTTTTTTATTAATACACAGTACAGAGCTTAAATCTATACAGATCCCTGCAAAACTGTATTTACAGTTTGCCTGCAGATGTAAGCTTAAATGTAAGTAGTTCATATTTCAGTTCAAGCCTTCAAGCTTCAGTTTCATCTGACCGTTGTCTGTGTAATCAAATCTTGCAAGTTAAATTTGATCCACTTCCCCGTTTCCGATTGAGCTGAAATTTTGCATACATACGTAAGTCGGGTGACAATGCAATATTATGGTGTCATCGAACTGATCTGATGATGGAGAGATGGCCATAGGAACTAAGATAAAACAACGAAACCTAATTTGGCCCAGTTAAATTAAGGGTTTCACCTCGGAATGAGAGATAATAAGCTGGAAACTCGTATACACCTTAGTTATGACATTTTAAAGGTTCTGTTAAAAGTCGACGCATATATCGTGTGCGCGTCGGAAGTTATTCCAGGTCAAAGGTCATAAAAACTGGTTATTGTGTTTGGGGTTTTTAGAATTGTCTCGATGAGCATTATTTGCCTAAATGAAATTTTTGCCAAAAACTTATTTAACATTTTGCAGACATCCTTATTTACAATAAGCCAATTACCTACTGATTTCCATATCCAATATCTATAGAATCGGAGATAGTCCACTGTCCTAAAGGTTTAACAAGCAACCAATTAAAGAGCGGCCCATTCTGCTGTCTGGACGGTGCACAGAATTCCCGAGTTCCCGACCTCTAACATTGACACTAAAAATATGTCAAACTGCTCTACAGGGGGATTCGAATATTCGATATCAAACGGAACACGTCTATTTTTTGTGACCATATAGCAAAATAAATTTATTAAACAATTAAAAAAAATATAGTGGAACCTCGTTACCACCTGGCTAACGACGGTCCAGAGGGGGGGTCCAGTCGTTTAGCGATAGCCCCCGATTGAGCCGATAGCCGTGTTATTAATTTTTAAATTTATTATATTTTGTATTCTATAGCCTTCTTGGCACCCTGCCCCAAGGCACTGAACTGGAGCCAGTTTTTTATTTATAGGTTATTTTAGTTTAGTAGTTATTTTAGTTGTAGCTTTATGTAGTTTTAATTTTAGTTTATAATTGTTTTTATTTTGTTTATATTACATGTATTTTGTTTGAATAAAAAAGCTTTGTTTTGTATTAATTTAAGTAACTACAAAGGGTACTTTATAAAAAAGTGTATCAATTCAACAAATTCCTGATATTTTCGTGTTCCGTCCCCATTCCTGACAAAAGGCCAAAATTCCTGACATGACACCGAGGTGCACGCAGCAACAGCGCAGGATAGAGTAAAATGGAAAAGACAGACAAGGAGAGCTCACCCCAGATGATGGGAAAAATAACTAAGGTAAATAACTAACCTCGATAACTAAGGTGAAATCCTTGTTCACCCGAAATAAAACGCATTTTCCTTCATTTCAAAGCTTTAACTTCTACTAAGTACTTGAAATATTTAACCTCATTTAACCTTCTTCAAAGTAATTGAGTACAATTTTTACCTCTATAACTCGAAGAAAACAGTAAAACTATTAGGTACTGTCATCATCATTGGCCTTTACGTCTATTGCAGACGATTTATGGTGTAACATACATTACACCGCCTGGGACGGAATTAAGGAAACGCAGGGATGCCCAGCACCTGCATTACCCTCTCGGCTTCACTGTCTTATGCCACAGGAAAGGCGAGCCAATACGTGTGGAGACAGGTCAGCTGCAGGAATCTGCCGCATATTTCAGGTTGGACCCTACTCGCGCCTTACGGAAACTCCATGCCGGGTTTTATTTTGGAGTATCCTTCTCCTAGATGGATTGCAAAACAATGCTAAGAGGACCATCTCCCCTGTGACGAAATAGCTTCTTGCTTCGTTTGTGGACTTAGTCGCCTCGTACGACACCCTATCCTATGTGAAGGTTGGCGCTATTCTGAAGCCGGCCACCACACGTACTGTACGTGTTTGGTTAATTATAATTACCTCTTTAACCATTTAACCGCTCAGGGCCTATTTATTATCCATTTTCCCATTGCATTCAGTTTTGAATTTTTATTTTGACAACTCAAAATTGCATTTGACATATGGGCGGCTAGAGGATATAGTTTTCGTTGGTTCCGTATCCAAAGGGTAAAAACGGCACCCTATTACTAAGACTCCACTGTCCGTTTGTCCATCTGTCTGTCACCGGCTGTATCTCATGAACCGTGATAGTTGAAATTTTCACAGATGATGTATTTTTGTTGCCGCTATAACAACAAATACTAAAAGGTACGGAATCCTCCGGAATCCTCGGTGGGCGAATCTGACTCGCACTAATCCGGTTTCTATATTCGGAGTAAAACACATAAGTTCATACGAAGATTTCGATAAAAAAGTCTTATTAAAGGTTGAGTTAAGGTGAATATCCTGACCTAACAACCACAATCTTATTCAATCCAACATAATCAGCATCAACCTGTATCGTCAAAACCCTTTCTTTTTTTTATTTCCTTTTTTACTGGATCCTTTTTCCGTGGCCATTAGTTTTTTTGCTCCGTCTGGCGATCGCTTTTTTGTGAGGATCCCAAATTAATATAATGTTTTTGTAGATAACCTGTTTCGGTGAGAAAGTGTATGGCGGTCACTTTCGATTTCTGTTGGATTTAAATATTTTTTGTTGGTGTCACGCTCACGGTTGATCTTTAGTTTATCTATGTCATCCTTAGGTAAATATTTTATTATTATAAACTGACCTGTCTCACCTGAATCTAAGATGAAACTCAGTGATTCAGTATTAGCCGTGTAGAGCCATTACATCTTACATTAGAAAAAAAAAGCATAAGTATAAAATATTTTGTGGTATAGCCTAGGAATTTGACAAGCAAAATGTAATTATTTTCAGAGTAGGTAATAGGGATAAAAGGTTCTAAACCTTAATATATTTTGCTTGTCAGATTCCTAGGCTCTATCACAAGCTATTTTATACTAAAAGTATATTACTGAACCAAACTTAAGTAACCAACTGAAAATAAATTAATAAAAATTAGTGGGTTTTTTTCTAATGAGGCAACTGTAACTTTTTAAGGAATTGGTTAGAGACTGGCCTTTAGTTTAGCTTTCGTGTGATATTTTCATGGCATTTCCCTTGAATAAAATGTGTAAATATTCAATAAATAAACTAAAATTTTGCGATAGCCCTCTTGAAACTACATTAATAAAATTAAAATTACCGGGATTTCGAACTTAGCAGTACGACTAACATTTATTATCTCGCAAAATATGGACAAGAATTGAAAAATCACCCCGTATTTTTTCAAATTTTTGTCGTTTCTATAATTGAAACACAGGAGCAATCTCAGTTTGACACCTGAAATAAATGTTTAGTATTAATAAATTGCTAAAATACATTGTTTTAAATGAACTCTACTTAATCATCAATTAAAACTAGCCAATCTAAATCAGACTCTGTCACTTTATTATAAAGCTCACAAGCAAAAATTCACATTGGAATAACTTTCTATACATCCTATGTTTCCATTACTAGATCTTGCAAGTTCAACCTTACGCCAATGACTTAAGGTTGGTTTTGAAAGAGGTTTTGAGAATAATCAGGTGATTACCATACGGAGGAACGGCGCACACGCACCAAGATCCCGATTGTCATTAATTAACAGAAGGTACACGGGGTCGCAATGTAGCTGTCTTAACTGGATAGCTATAGTTGGTCAAACCGATTTGTCAGTCAGTAAGAACCAGGAAAACTATACTCATCCTTTTCTACTAGTGTAAGACAAAGATAGTATGATTCTCTCTGTCTATGATTGAAATGAGACAGTCCTTTCACAAACTATAACCAGTATTGTGGCAAGAAAATGCCACAATACCTGCATGGGCCGATTTTATTTGGATGTAATTTTTTTTCTTCGGATTTTGATAAAATTTTGTAAGTTTAAAGTGCTATTTTGGAACATACAATAAAATAGCGCCGTAATTGTAGAGAATTTTGAATACAGTCGAACCTCCTCTTGTTTGTCAAACATAGACAGAGAGAATCATACTATCTTTGTCTTACACTAGTACATGCTAGCACCCAAAAGAAAAGGATGAGTATAGTTTTTTTGTTCTTATTTACTGACGAATTTGGTTTGACCAACTATAATAATAAATACGTCTTACGATGTCAAGAGTTTAAAAAAAATTCCCCACCTCAAAAAGTGCACAGCGCCGCTAAAGAAGTTTTCACTTCAATTATATGTGACTTTCCTTCATTCGACTTATTTCATTCAAAAACTCACCTGCTTCCGCAGACTCAGCGATCCAAACACAAAATATAACATATGTCGTGGCTATAACATTAAGGGATCGATGGACAGGTTCCAAGGTACTGACGAGATCATTAAGGGATCCTAGGTCCTAGCTTCATCTAGAATTCTAGATTAACTGTCATTCAAGTGCATCGCAATCTAAGAACACTGCCGTGCCGCCCCGGCTTCGCACGAGTTGCACAAAACCTTAACTACTTATAGGTATACCTAACGGCTCGATTCGGGAAATGAATTAGATCTCTACTAGACCTGAACAAGTTACGATATGGATAATTTAAAGATATTTGTAAGATAGATATGTGAAATTTGACGTTTCCGCGATTCTGGAGGTCCTCTTGAACGATTTCGACAAGTTATGACTTAGATATCCAAGTCACATCTAGTCGATATCTAATGTAAATCTAGTTGATCTCTATATCGTCTCTAGATCTTGTGAATATCTCGTTTCCCGAATACGCGTGTAAACCTTCCTCAAGAATCACTCTATTGATAGTGAAAACCGCATGAAGATCCGTTCAGCAGTTTTTGATCGCGTACGAATTTTCGCGTCTTGTCGCGTATTGAACGTGAACATACAACAGACCAAACAAACAGACATCGGCGGAGGACTTTGTTTTATAAGGTGTAGTGATATGCTTTGAGTCGCCGTCGTGGAAGTCGTTCGACACCCTCTTATAGGAGGGTGTGAGGGGCCTAATGCAGGGGGCAGAATGCAGAATGCTGAATATATCTTGGACTGAACGCCGCACAAACGAGTCTATCTTAGAGGAGCTCAATATCACCACAAGGCTATCCACCATCTGTACCCTAAGAGTCCTCAAATTCTTCGGCCACACAGTCAGACGCGGCACGGACACGCTGGAAAAGCGCATTATTACCGGGAGTGTCGACGGACGAAGGAGTAGAGGGCGTGCACCAAGTAGATGGTCAGATGTGGTACAAAATATTACCCAGACTTCGTTCCAGGCAACAATGCAGATGGCCGAAGATCGAGAGGCCTGGACAGCAGTGGTAGGAAGAATAACCCATAGGAGTCACGTCCCTCAGACATGAGGTCACGACCACGAAGAAGAAGAAGAGGGGCCTCTTCCGCCGTTGGGCTGCGGAGGCTGCATCTGGTCGCGCCCCACCTTGTGGGGCGGTCGATCGCTCGTCATTTTGGGGACGGCTGTGTGTCCAGTGTGCTTTGAGTTTTGGGTATATTATTAGGTCAAGGCGAGAGTAGGCTGGAGGTTATGGCGCCATCGCTCGAAAAGATGGCACCATACCTTTGGCCTATCCTACAGTAGATGGCGATACTTTTTGACATTTAACAAAAACACTATACCTATCTCCATCAGTGAAAAAATAAGGATCGAAGTGAAATGGCGTTCTAAAAGTGGTAATCATCTCTGTAGAAAAATGGCAGTAAATGTACTGACCACATAATTTATTTTGACAACATTCCTCTAGTCTTAATTATTTTTGTTTATAGTGAATTGCATGGAGAAATTATAAATGAATTCATTGATAAAATCGCCATTCACTTTTGCGGCTGATGGTACAGTCGGCATGAAAAATAGCGGATATGGCTATTATGACTAGAAATTCAAACACACAAGGGAGAGAATTTGACTTCTTAAAATTTAAGAATATGCGAACGAAACAAAGGACTTTAACGAGCAACTAAATCGGGTCACCCTTTTATCTCTCCCGAATTCTAAAACAATAGGTCAAAACGGTGATATCTCATTCCCGAATTTAAATCCTGAAATCGCCTTTTTAATACAACCCCCTTATCCGCCAATCTTGCCAAAATGCCAGACACAACCTATAAATCGTTATTCAAATAAATACCATTTACGTATTAAACCCAAAAAGGATTAAACACCGCAAAAATAGCAAGCCAATTTACACTTTGAAACTCTAGAAATTGATACTATAATCGCTAGAATTAAGCGATAAACTTGTATCTAAACAACGACATAAGTCCCATTTTAACAAATCAAAATTTCTACTTTAATGTTTACCACACAAAGTTCAAAATCCTTCGTAGTTACATGAATGGGTTTTTATAGCAATAAATAAAGGAATATCGAAGTTGGTTGTGTCAACAACGCGTTGCATTCTTGTGCACTGTGTCGGACACGACACACATGCGAGAAACGTGTGCGTGTGTGGGTGTGGACACAAATACTTATTGGTAGTCTTGGGAACAGAGGTGCCGTGGAGATGCAAATATTGCAAATTGATGTGTAGTTAATGTATTATTTCTTAGGCATAAACAAATTTTGCAATTAAATCGCGTTTTGTACACATATTTAATTACACGAACGGGTCTACCGCAATATAATTACATTGTTTTTACCTTTAATTCCGAAGTTTCAGCTGAGTTGCACCAGCTGGTCTGTATTAAAGGTAAAAACAATGAAATTATATCGCGGTAAACTCGTTTGTGCAATTAAGTCGTTATTTATTCTATGAGTGCATCTGTTGAGACCATCTAATAGGTTACGCAACTCTATTAAAGAAAGAAAGAAGGTAGATCGTAGCGTAGGTAGAGTGATTGATCTTGATATTTTATGAATTTATTGTACTTCCGATACACACTTACGTTTGCTGAGCCCGGATCGGTGGACCAAATTTTCTACCGAATGGACACAGCACGTTAACCGGGGTAGGCAGACCAAAAATAAGGCAATACGACCACAACGCTTTTTGCAGCGCCTGGCTTGAGCATGTACAAGCAGCAGCAGAAGTTTCTAAGCGGGCCAGGTGTTCATAATGATCTTGAGGCGATTTTGTCAAAAGCATAAGAGCTTGTCAAGGTAATTTTAAACACCTCGCCCGCTTAACGACTACTGCTGCTGACTGTACCAAGCCGTGATGATTGACGCAAAAGGAAGCCAATCCCAACAGTGGGACATAAAATAGGCAAATAAAAATAAAAGATAATAAACAGTTTCGACTCCACAGGTCCCGTGTCCTCCTTCCCTTGACCTTGGACTCGTACGTTCGCGAATCCGCCGCCAGTCCGCAGCATCTCTCATTACTGAATCTTACTCTTCTGCGAACCATCTCTTACATCGACTTAAACTATTAAATTTAAAAAAAACCTCATTTGGTGGAAAGATTTGCTGGTTATGGATGAGGTCTTGGTGGCTCCGATGGCAGAGCGCTGGAGTATCGATCCAGAGGCCGTGAGTTCAAGTCTCACCCAAGACATTAATTTTTCCAATTTCAAACTTTAGCAACTTCGCAGACGTTTCTGCTTGTTAAAAAAAAATAAAAAAAAACCTACGCTATATGCCAAAAAAAATGTAAGCCAAAGATGCCTTACATTACTTATGAAAAGAGTTTTATCGATTTTTATCAAACATGGCTAAGAAACACTGCAAATCTCGCTTTCACGTAAAAAAAAGCACCGAAATCGGTCCATCCGTTGCAGAGCTATAATTATTGAATACATATAATAATTGAGGGGGTTGATAAGAAGTAAATTGGTGAGCCTATTACATCGTTGTGAAATGTAGACCTACTACTTACTAGGTGAAAAAATTGTGTTAGAACTACATACCGTAAAATGGGGTGAGTTGGGTGAAATTTGACTTTCAAACCTCGATAAAATTTTATTTTTACATGTGAAAACTGAATGGTGTATATAATAAGTGGTTCAGACGTTTGTATTTTAGTTTGTATTTTATTTTGGGTAGTTCCATTTCATAACTTTGCGATAATAGCGGAAGCAGTTATAAAGTTGACCCAAAATTTTTTTATTAAGCTATGAGCTTCGTCACATATGTTCCTTGAGTAATTCTAAGCATTTCAAGCCTGGGAGGCAATAAGAAATGTGTGTCTACTCGGATTTGTAATGGATTCAAACTTTCAACCCCTTTTTAACCCTGTTAGGGGATGAATTTTACAAAACGCTGAAATTACTTTTCCTGTCTTTTAATAATATCCCCAAATACAAAGATTCAAGTCCCGCGTTCGAAAAATTTTTTGATATCCATACAAACTTTCAACCCCCTTTTCACCACCTTAGGGGATGAATTTTCAAAAACGCTGAAAATAGTTTTCTTGTATTTTAATAATATATCGTTTTACGAAGTTTCAAATTCCTAGCTTAAAATAAAACTTGAACCCCATACAAACTTACATCCCCTTTTTAACCCCCTTAGGGGTTGAATTTCTCAAAATCGCTTCTTATCTCTTGTACACTTTATAAATTTAATCTAGTGTGCAAATTTCAACTTTCTATCTTTTGTAGTTTCGGCTCCGCGTAGCAAAAATCTCCAACCAAATTTTTCACCTTTTTACGTTTTTCTTGTAAAATTACTATGAAACTGAAAAAAACAAATATCAGCAATGAATTCTACGTCTTTGGTTTATACAAAAATGATACCAAACTTGCCCTAGTACCCACCAGGATCAGAATAGATATTTTTTAAAGATGACGGGTGGCGGCCGTCTCTGTACCCCACCCTCCCCCCCCACTCCAGGCTAGAAATGCTTAGAATTACTCAAATATCAGATGTGATGAAGCTCATAGCTTAATAAAAAATTTTTGGGTCATGTATGGCAGGGTTACATAACTGATTCCAGTATAAAGAGGAAAACCCACCTCACCCCGTAGTGCCTCGTATTTGGGGTGAGAGGGGTTTTCATAGAAAGGTGATTTTGGAAGATTGTTGGATCGATTTTTTTTATTATGCGTATTACTATAGTCCCATTTTAAATTGGAATACATTATTTTTGTAGCAGTAGCCTTAAAATCCCTTCTCACCCCCCTCTCAAACCTTCTCTCCCCATTCATAACCCAACTCTCCCCGCGAAACCTACTCACCCCGTTTTACGGTACTAAACATCTATACGTATTGTATGATTTTGTGTGAACATACTACCGCACTGATGGACATAATCACTATAATGAGGTTTGGAGTTGTCCTTCTTCTTCCAGCAGTGTCATCTCCTTACGAACTTTAAAGTTGAAGGTGAAGTAACTTCGGTTTCGGTTTCTGCAGTTATCGGCATAATATCATGTTACAGTCAAAAGTTCGGTTTGCCAACCGAATCTTTCGGTCGCGCCAAAACTGTATTTTCGGTAGTGTTCAACCGAAGTTTCGGTTTCGACAGATTTCGGCATAAAAAAATAAAAATTATGTTCGATCCAAGGTTAAGTTTCGGCCGAAACTAGAACCTTAGCTTTCTGTTTGGATTGTACTACATAGTGTTTTTAGACATATGTAGTAATGTAGCTGCACGGAATAAGGAGAAGATTTTTGAGCCACAGAGTTTCGTCTTCGTCCAACTCATTTTCCTTGATGTTAAGTTTCTTTTCTTCCAACAACCTCATCTCGCTACTGGAATTCCATGCTATAACAATCCCTGACTCAGTAATTGGAAATGGCTCATCCAAACAGGTTCTACATGAAAACGCTGGAGGATAAAGTTCGCGTGACTCAGTTGTAGGTAAGGGTCATTGAACTACAGGTGGATGAGAGTGAAAGTTCACGAAATGGCGGTGCTTGCTTTCAAAATGGCGTCAGTTAGGACGTTATGGGGTTAAGGAAATAAGTGTACTAATTTTATGATACTGACAACATATTTACCTAACTATTTACAGTATAAGTGTTTTGGCTGGAGCTGAAAACTTATACTTAGTGTTTGTCTGAATAAAGAATAAAGGTGCGCGAGTAGATACAGTCAGCAGCAGAAGTTGCTAAGCGGGCGAGGTGTTCAAAATGAGCTTGACGCGACTTTATTGTTAAGAGAATAACGTGTCAAGGTAATTTTGAACACCTCGCCCGCTTAGCAACTTCTGCTGCTGACTGTATATTTGAACTAGTGAGTGTAGTTTTGCTTTTGTTATTGAATCTTGTTATATTTGATACAAAGTAATAGGACCTATATAGCCAAGATGGCGATCGTACAATTCGTACATCGACAAACGCCAAATGTACCAATGGGGTAGAAAAAAATGTATCGAGATGATAAATGCTACAAAAAAGCCCGTTTTTTTCAGAGAATGCAGAAAAGGCAGTTTTTACCACTTTGCGATGTTAATTAAAGTTTTCTAATATCTAAATCTACTCTAGGTACTTCACATTTTATAATTATTCAAAAAACTTAAATGTTTTTTTTTAAATAGGTAACAGTAAATTTAATTTTCTATGCGCACGCGCAAACGACCATCTTCTTTTCGGCTAAAATTTGTATGTCAACAGCACCCTAGAAGAACGGACCAAAAGTTGACATCAATGATGCCATGCAAAGTTAGTTTGGTCCAACTTCAGAACTCTAACAATAATTACAATTAGCTAACATAGGGAGTAGGTATGCAAATAGGGCACAATAAGTGCACCTTTTGTGAATTAAGGCTTTCTTTTGTGATGTTAATATTTTAATGAAATTAGTTAACTGGGGATTAAATACCTACTTATTAGGTTTTTTTTTTATTCGTATCCGCCCTGACTTCACCGGGTTAACAAATTATACACCTAAACTTTTCTCAAGAATCACTCTATTGGTAGGTGAAAACCGCATAAAAATCCGCACAAACGCGCGGGGGACTTTGTTTTATAAGGTGTTTGTAGTAATTAACCGAATGCACATTATGTTACTTTTCTATGAGCGACGATATTTTTTTACTATCAGGCCATTGGTCTGTTATCAGTCGATTTGTTTGCCTCCTAAATAAATAAATAAACAATGCGGTTTACCTCGTCATTCTTAATGCGAATTGTTAAAGAATGGATTTCGATACCGTCGTCTGCGTCCTCTGAAAAATAAGATCTTGTTTAAAATCGAGAATGAACAGGCTGTTACTACCAGTAGGTATCTTCATATTAGACCTTGTCATCATTTAGATTAGGTATAAGCAGATAAGACTAAAGGCCAATCACTGGTCCGCCTGTAATAAAAAAAAACATCCAAAAAGCAAAGTAAAAGGTTACTAGATCAAACGTTAATCTTCAGCTGCGCAAGAGCAAAAAAACAATCCATTCTTCCCGCAAAACCTCTTTTTTCAAACCCATTGACTTACGACAAACAAAGAAAACTTAACTCGGTTAAATCAATATACAACCATAAAGAAAATCACCTATAGCCGTAGTCCAAGCCCTTCAAAATTAACCGGTTCTCTTCCATCTTCCTCCCTCCCACGCACTAACCCTACACCCCTCCTTTTCTGCCCTTCGTCCATTTTTTCATCTCACTCTTGCTAACGCTTTAACTACCACTTTCCCTTTTCAAAGGACGAAGACACGATATCGCCCGTCCTATTCTTGCTTGTGTTTTTTTGTATGTTGGGTCTCAAGCGGCAGGATTCAGGATTTGGCCTTGAGACTTGAGATGCAGACTCTGACCAGGGTTATTTTTACTTTTTAAGAGCGATGACTAAATGCGTTGTGGCGATGGCGAGTCGTTTTATGTTATCTGTATAACTACCGATATGTTGGTAGTATTGGTAGTTTTAGCGGTCTGACTTGTTTTGTTGACCGTCGTCTTATTAGAAATAGAAAAAGTCTGTATTTGACTACTAGTCAAATCAGTTTCTTTTTTCAAACTGTCAAAACGATTTTGCTACTAGGGAATTTATATGAAACACTAGCAAAGGACTTCACAATCAAATTATTTACTCTTTATTGTTTTAGACGGGGCTTAAAATAGAAATTGTGTCTAAATAAGTGTTCCGTGAACAAAGTTTTGTACGGAACACTAAAAACTGCTGTCTACATATGTTTCTCTATTAATCTTCTGGTGATTTATTTCATGCATGGTGTAAATTTATTTTAAAAACAGCCAAATACCCGATTAGGTTGAAAATAAAAATAAGAAGTCTTTAAATTATGTTCTAAGGCGAATACGTAAGGTAATAATGACCTAGTACCTAAGTTTTTTTTTTCTAAGATTTGTTATATTTACACGGCAAAATTACTAAACAGATATCAACGAAATTTTGTAAGTACTTACGTAGAAAGCTTAAGTCCTGGGGATGGCATATACAGTAAGTAGGTAATACATAATTGTTTTCCATCGTATTTTCTCGGAAACGTTCCTATTTTTCATGCTGCTTCAGTCAACGTCAGTACTTTTTGTACCGAGACTGACTGAAATACCAGGATACCTTCGGACGTTTCCGTGAAAATACGATGGAAAATAATTATGCACTACATCTGTATGCTATTTTACTTCTCAAAATCTATCCCTAAAAGGGCAAAATGCAGAATTGCAGACCAAATCCCACGCAGGATAGAGCTGCGGGCACATCTAGTGATATAGGTATTATAATTCCTAATTAATATTATAAATGTTAAAATAACTCTTGTCTGTATCTGTCTGTCTGTTACTTCACGATTAAACTGCTGAACCGATTCAGATGAAATTTGGTATGAAGTCATAAGAAAAGACGAGATAGTTTTTATCACAGATATCAAAACAGCCAGTACAAAATGTCCTATGGCTCCAAGTCCTCTTAATTTTGCATTATCCCTTTCTTTTGAACAAAAAACAATAAATAAATGTATAAAAAAAAATATAGAAAGGTACATATGTATTTTCTAGGTAACTTTGTAGTAGTATCCGACATCCGATGTCGGATTCGGATCGCACAATGTGAAAACTCTCTTAAGGGGATGATAGGCAGAAATTGACTATGGAAGTGTAAAATGGAAGAATCAATTTTAAGCAGACGAAGGCATAGGCAGAAGCTATAATGTAAGAATAATAATACATGTATCCACCTAAATATATTACATTGTAATTACATATGTGCCTTTCGCCTACCAAGACCAGCTTTGGCAGGCAACAGGTTTCTTGTGAGAAACAAAATTAAAATTGGATTCGATCATTGATGAAAAAAAGAAGCACAATTACATTAATTTAAGCAGCACATTGATAATGAAAAAGTTGTTTTCAACATCTGAGAACAATTTTATTGTGAGGAAAACAAGATTGGAAAGGAAATTAAATAAAAAGATATTTATTTACCAACACAAAAACAATGAATTGCAAGTATGTACAATAAAGAAATCAGGTAGAATTTACAAATATTTTAAATTATGTCAAACTGAACTAGGTATAACGTAATTACATTTTAGTTTTTAGGACATATTCATATTTATTTATGAATCCATGTTAAGTATCTCTGAAATTAACGATCTCCAATCTTAATAATCATAATCATATTTATCTGTAGAAAAAGGGTTAGTTACAGGTCGTAGGTTAGGTTAGTATATAAATGATCCACCCTGACCCGCTACCTCATGACAGCATGCAAATTTAAAATTATTCTTAAAACTACATTCTACAACATTCATATAGGTATTTACAAAGTACATTAGCTATATACACTTATACACAATACATTTATGACTATTTTAGGATCATCCATTGCTGGGTGCAAACCGCCCACACCGTCCAAAGATGTCATGCCAATGCCATCCTGAAATTCTTTCTCAAATATAATAGATTTCTAGTTTGCGTTCTAAACCACCCCTGCATACTTTCTAACCTAACTAATCCTTCTTTAGACGTAAATACAAAGGAGTCTAGAACCTTGAAATGCGATTTTTACAACAAATAACATAGTAGACATTGTAATTTGTTTGTTTTTAATTTCTGCGCTGCTCACAACCTTTTGTTTTCTTTGTAAATTCTTTGTTAAGGGGTAAAAGGAGTCGGAAGTGTTTATTAAAAACGCCTTTTCTTAAGAAACGCTCGGGATATTTGTATACGAGTATATATGTCTGAGAGTAACAGAGGAAATAGCGACTCTTTAGAGAAAATCAGGGGTTTTATGAGAGCTTGTAAACAACTTTTAATACAATCAGAAGCGTTTTAACTCTTTTTATAATCTTGTATGTATTTGTACATATTGTAATATTTATAATACAATAAGATTTCACAAAACATCTTAATTTCCACCGGGAAACCGTCTTGTCTGTGCCCTGTTTATCAAAAGCTTGTAACTTGTAATACAAGTCGAAGTCCCTTTCTGTCAAAAAGGGACTTCCACTTGTATTACAAGTTACAAGCTTTTGAAAACAGAGCAACTGGTCTGGACCGTCTGCAGTCTGGGCTATAACCGCGAAAATCGAAGTTCGCAAATTGCGGGCATTTTTCTCTATTACTCTAATTACGCCTTCATTGGAGTAAAAGAGAAAGATCCTCGCAATTTGCGAATTTCGGTTTTCGCGGTAGCCCCTCTGGTCATAGAGCAAGAACTCCCGTATTTGCATGTATACGAATGACAATGTACGATTATTTCTGAATAAATTATATGATATGATATAATGCCAAACAGTCTTATAATTGTTTACTTAAATCGAGATTTCTCTCAAAAAGTTACGATAATTCGTAGATCCATCAGCCTCTGAATCTAGAAAGAACACCTAAGTAACTTGAATACTATCACTTACTTACAATAGTTAAAACTATATATACCTACATTGGTAACCAATCGAGTCTTATACGTTTCATCTGCCATCAATCAAATAACCACATATTCCATATCCAGACGGACAAAGCGTAAAAGATTCGCAAAAACGCCAAACGTAATACCTAGACGCCACGCCTCAAGTCAATACACCATCCAAACAGTTCATCGTGCTCCCATAATTACCACAAAACAAGGACCGTACCGACCTTGCGAACCAAAAAGAACTGAACTGACCTACATAAGTACACGATAAACAAAAATAATAAGAAATAAAAGACACGAAAATAAAAATAATAATCACAAGATTACGGTGGCGAGCGTAGCGTTTTTCATTCACGCTCTGGTAGGATAGTTTTCTTTTTACTTTTTAACCCGGTACGTGCGCTTCATTTCTTTTATTTCCATCTTTCTTTTTTAATCATTTCTCGAATATGGGGCGTCGTTTTTATCGTTTTCCCGGTTAGTCGCCATTCATGCGCGCGTAGGGTTACCGATGGAAGGAATTGTTCTCATATGCCACGATGTTTGGACACGTTGGCTAGTCCAACAAAACATGAATGCAAAAGAAAATGTAAGAAGCCTGGATCATAGAGCTACCTATATTAATTACCTATGATGCGTAGTATTTTAACAAAATGAAAAATTAAAACGTATTCGTAAAGTAGGAGGAATTTTTATTGTTTCGTTACACTTTTACAGATAAAACTATTTTGGAAAACTGGGTAAGATCTTATTTACATTAAGATGGAAAGTATGAGTATGTGGCCAAGCCAACAACTTGTTACGTTACCTACCTTTCAAAACTAAGTCCAAATTGACATTATTTTTAATCTATCAAAATGAAAAATTTATGTCATTCGTTCTTCCGGTCAGTTGACGAACTATATTCTGCCAAACCCAGTTTGTTATACTTGGTCAAGCAGATCTTGTCAGTAGAAAAAGGCGGCAAATTTGAAAAATGTAGGCGCGAAGGGATAGCGTCTCATAGAAAATTTGAATTTCGCGCCTTTTTCTACTGACAAGATTTGCTTGACCATCTATAGTAGATAAAGGCGCGAAATTCAAATTTTCTTTACCAATTTTATTTTAAATTGCCGCCTTTTCTGACGGCAGTGGCTTGCCAAACAATATAATAGTGTTGTACCACGTTTTTACTTTTAAATATGTCTGGTAACCCTGAACCAGAGACAATTACGCCAGTTTTTGTTAAGTGCGTTAAACTTGGATGCGACAGTGTACGGCCTTGGTGTCGTTTATTTTCTTAATTTTGTCGTGTGTTATTTTCTTGTTTCGGAGATGGACGGACAAAATAGTTAGCGGTTTTGTTCTACCTTAACGGTGACACGTAATAAAACTACTTGTGTAAGATTTTGTTACTTAATAAACAGATGGGATGATTTTTTTAAATTTTTTTTTATTGTGGGGTTTTTTAAAGAAACAATAATTAATGCAAAGGAGGACAACTCTGTAAAATGATGGCTAAAATAGGCTATTCCTTTTTGTGTGGATAATTTGTCACTGCATACTTTAAGTATAACCATTCATAATGTAATAATATTTCAGCCTTTATACGTCCCACTGCTGGGCACAGGCCTCCTCTCATGCGCGAGAGGGATTGTGGGCTATAGTCCCCGAGCTAGCCCAATGCGGGTTGGGGGCTTCACATACCTCAGAATTTCTTCGCGGATGTATGCAGGTTTAAGTTTTCGCGATGTTTTCCATCACCGAAAAGCTAGTGGTAAATATCAAATGATATTCCGTACATAAGTTCCGAAAACCTCATTGGTACGAGCCAAGATTTGAACCCGCGACCTCCAGATTGAAAGATTCCGAACTTCATAAACATTACTTAGTTATTTCGCCACAAATATGAACCCTGAAAACATTACATAAGTAAGTAGGTATAATTCTCTCTCTTAGGTACCTATTAAGCAAATACTCTCCCTTTTTTGGGCAGTCGCATCAGTCCTCAGAAATATCTGAACACGACTTTTAGGTCTTTAGGCGTTCCCCTCTGTCGAAAATATGCGACCAATGGTCATACACATAGTCACATACAACGGACTGACGTTTATCTGACGAAGCTATTTTTACGTTACGAGGTATACATTTGACGTGCCCCTCCCCCGCGAAAATCGGCAGACTGTTTTGTACCGAAAATTACAGACAAGGCGTCTCCGTTTGCTTATATCCTCTAAGGAACACGACTCTATTTGAATAAGCTAGTGCGTGTACAGATATTTAATAACCCCCTATATTCCTATAATGAGTAAAAAATATCTTTAACTTCAATAACGTGACTAAATGAAACAAACAAGTTTTCTACAGCATCCTTACAAATACCTTACCTTGTATTTCATCTCAGAAGCATTCTTCAGAGAGACCTAGAAAGTGTCTAGAACTAGGCAATATCGTTGAAATTGTTTATTTTTCTCTCCGTCCCGCTCTCTCCGGGTTCTTTTTTTGTTTTTTGTCCCTGTCTTCGCGCCTCGGGTCTAATTTAACACTTGTCGCGTTGTGGCGCCTTGTTGTGGTGAGGTTGGTTTGGATTGGCTGTTGGAATTTGGAATAACGTTATTATAGCTCTTTTCTATTAGAATTGGTTATTGCAGAACATTTTAATTACAATAGTGTGTTCCAGCAGTTTAAAATGAATTTTTAATCGCGATTCCTTTATGCGATAACTAATAAATTAAAAAAATTATAAACCCTGTAAGCATTGTGCCTTAAAAATCAATTTTGGAGTAACTGTCATGTAAAATGTAGGTACACTTATTTGCATTTTTGGAACTTTAGCGCATTCATTTATTTAGAAATGTAACATTTTAGTACTTAATAAAAATCCGGTAAAAACATTTCTCTGCAATTATTCGTGAAATTAAGCCCAACCAAACGATATTAAAGGAACTTTGGGACTATCATTCGACGCGAGAGGTGTAGTATAAATATAAATATAAGTACGTGTTCTTTTTTATCAAATATAATAATTATATTTATTTTGATGTCCCACCTGAAAAAGCAAATTAAATGCATCGCATCGCAGCCATAGCCATAGTGTGTGTTTTTACTTTTTAACATACTTAGCATAAGTCTTAAAACTAGCATTATATTACTGTATAATATATATGTTACTTTGAAGGTATTTATTTATGGGCCAATAGTTGGCTGAAAATATTTTTCATTCATTCAAATCAATAATTAGGGTTTTTTATTTTATAGGTAAGTTTCTTTTATTTTAGTATTAATTTTAATTTCTTTGTAGTTTTAGTTTATTTTAATAAGTTATTTTATATTCAATATATTATATATATATAAAATGAAATTCAAATCAAATAACAAGATAGTACTTGTTATGTATGTTTCGAGCGGGTCATGAGAGTAGAAGTCAAACACCTTATGTGTGACAGTGTAAGAACGTATATTCTCTAAATGCCTGCCTATATATACACATTAGGTTGCGCTTACACAAGCAATATGCGTTTATGTCGCAGTAAACCAGAATGTTACTGTTCAATACTAAAAGTGTCACAGAATGGTTACCAATAGACACACCGAGAAAACAGAAAAAACCGAATACTAGATGGAGAGATGAGCCACGAAATTTCGATAGATTCTGGTGGAGAACAGCACAGAATAGGAAGGAATGGGAAAAACTGGGGGAGGCCTTTTCCGCACACGCGGCATGCAAATGAATAAAATAAATTGAAAAACAATAAAAGTTAAAAAAAAAAATTAATAAATAAGTGTAATAACAAAGAAAGTGTTAAAATAACAAAAACTTCATGCGTTTTTGTTATTTTAACACTTTCTTTGTTGATAAAGGCTAAAAATGATAAAGGCTATTACTATTACTACTAAAAGTGGCTAATTGCCATATTACACAAAAACCAATCTTAATCACCACGCGCCAGTCCTCATCAACCGTACTGGAGTTGATTTTTTACCCGCAAGAATGGCAACAAAAAGCACCATGTAATGACGACTCGATGCGACCGTTACCCGGGGCTATTGTGGTTCGATTCCCGGCAAAAAGATCGCTGATACGTGGACAATTATTTGGCTGAGATATTTGGTGCAGTCTCTTCTTCTTCCTCGCGTTATCCCGGCATTTTGCCACGGCTCACATAGGAGCCTGGGGTCCGCTTGACAACTAATCCCATGATTTGACGTAGGCACTAGTTTTTACGAAAGCGACTGCCATCTGACCTTCCAACCCAGAGGGGAAACTAGGCCTTATTGGGATTAGTCCGGTTTCCTCACGATGTTTTCCTTCACCGAAAAGCGACCAGTAAATATCAAATGATATTTCGTACATAAATTCCGAAAAACTCATTGGTACGAGCCGGGGTTTGAACCCGCGACCTCCGGATTGCAAGTCACACGCTCTTACCGCTAGGCCACCAGAGCTTTGAGATATTTGGTGCAGTCGAACTGTCAAAATATCAAATTAAATGTATTTAATTACACAAACGGGTCTACCGCGATATAATTTCATTGTTCTTACCTTAAAATTCGACGTTTCAGCTAAGTTGCACCAGCTGTGGTCACGGAAAGACTTTCCGAATTATATCGCGGTAGACCCGTTTGTGTGATTAAATATGTGTGCAAAACGCGAGAGTTTAAAGTGTTATATCATAATATCAGTCGAAATATATCCATTTATGCACATACGAGTATGTAGGCAGCTCTCAAGAATTAGTGTTAACATCAGAGTTCCTTACAGTCCGGGAGCCGGCTGCATGAAACAAACCTCATCAAAAAATAGAATATACCTACCCTGTAGAGGTACCTGACATTTAGTAGATTCCAACGCACTTGGTCGGCCTAGGCTTAACCTGGCAGATTTTGTACAAATGGCAAAAACGTTGGACAAAAATTCATCAAAAAAAACCTCATCGAAAAATAGAATGAAACTTGTATGGTAGGATACCTGACCTTGAGGACAGTAAAAAAAAAGTGGTCGGCCTCACCTTAGCCTGGCAGTTTTTGCAGTCCGACCAGATTTATTGGGTCACGTGAGAGCTACAATTTACCTCATCGAAAAATAGAATGAAACAAACGGATTATAATAGCTAAAATAAGCCTGTTGACGTATGTCTTGGTCGGCCTCACCTTAACCTGGCAGTTTTTGCAGTCCGACCAGATTTATAAAAAATCATCAAAAATTTTTTATCGATAAATCGTATGAAACTTGTATGGTACGATAGCTGCCTTTGAGGACAGTAAAAAACAAAATGGTCGGCCAAATCCTGTGTTTGCAGGTTCCTGTGTCCGACCAATTTTGTGGTACCACGTGAGAGCTACAATTTACCTCATCGAAAAATAGAATGAAACAAACGGATTATAATAGCTTAAATAAGCCTGTTGACGTATGTCTTGGTCGGCCTCACCTTAACCTGGCAGATTTTGCAGTCCGGCCAAATTTATAAAAAAATCATAAAAATTTTTTTATCGAAAAATCGTGTGAAACTTGTAAGGTACGATAGCTAGCTGCCTTTGAGGACAGTAATAAAAAAATGGTCGGCCAAATCCTGTGTTTGCAGGTTCCTGTGTCCGACCAATTTTGTGGTACCACGTGAGAGCTACAATTTACCTCATCGAAAAATAGAATGAAACAAACGGATTATAATAGCTAAAATAAGCCTGTTGACGTATGTCTTGGTCGGCCTTACCTTAACCTGGCAGTTTTTGCAGTCCGACCAAATTTATGAAAAAAACATCAAAAAATTTATATCGAAAAATCGTATGAAACTTGTATGGTACGATAGCTGCCTTTGAGGACAGTAAAAAAAAATGGTCGGCCAAATCCTGTGTTGGCAGGTTCCTGTCTCCGACCAATTTTGTGGTACCACGTGAGAGTTACAATTTACCACATCGAAAAATAGAATGAAACAAACGGATTATAATAGCTAAAATAACCCTGTTGACGTATGGCTTGTTACCGGCGGCTTTCATAAATTCAATGTGGCAGTGTGCGGCAGAATCCACTTGCATCAAATTTGATGCAACACATTGTGGCTGGACATTAAGAGATGAAATGTATAAGATCAAATGGTTTGAAGGACACATAACGCCTTTGCGAGTCGAAGAAATAACAATAAGATAATCACTTAATATATGTGAGGTTATCTTGTGTATTTTTATTTATTTATATTTATTGAGAAGTTCAACAGCGTTTACATTAATAATATACAAAAAACATGAGAACTTATAGCATAGCCAATAACAGAACTTCCTGTAATTTATACATAATAAAAAATCATCTGTGGGTAGACTTGTAACTTGTGCTGTACAAGAATCGTAAATATAACTTAATTTGTAAGTCTTTAAGGTACAAGGAAAAAGAGAAAAAAATAATAATAACTGTAAACTGGAAAAAAAACCTAAAATAGTAGGTATAGCTCTAATTTTGCGTAAACAATAAATAAAAAATAGTAAAATAAAAATACATACAGTACCTACATAAACGAGCGAATCTATTAGTTTGTATGCATTTATTGGAATTTATGTGTTCGTGTGTGCGTGTGTGTGTGTGTGTGTGTGTGTGTGTGTGGGTGGGTGGGTGTATGTGTGTAAGTGGGTGTGATAGTGTGTGAGATAGTGTGTGACTACCAGGAAAGTTGCTTTGCAATTTGTGATTTGAAAACACGTCTGGAGGAGAAGAAAGGGTCAATGTTTTGGAACGATTTATTATAGGTACGTGCGATTCTACTCAGAATTTAATAGAATAGAATTTTGGCCATAATTGGTACGATGACAGGGAATATGGAATAGTGTGGTGTGACGAGTTCGGCGCGTGGGAGCGCGGAGCCCTATCTGTGACAGCAATCCAACGCAGTCTAGATGCCCGTTGAGAACATCGTGGAGGAACATTTTACCATTTATTTAAATTTTGGAAGGATCACGTGCAGTTTTTCCTCTTATATTACAAGTGTTCGATTGAAAACTAAGCTTTGGTGTATACCTGGATCACCTGCACGTACAAGAAGGCGTTTCATATACGCCCGCCCATCAGATAGGTACACAAAGTCATGATGCGTATGGAATACAGCATGTGTGCCGTGTGGTCCTATTCTAGCTGTCACGTGGTATCACAAATTTGGTCGGACTGCAAAAACTGCCAGGCTACGGTGAGGCCGACCAAGACATACGTCAACAGGCTTATTTAAGCTATTATAATCCGTTTGTTTCATTCTATTTTTCGATGAGGTAAATTGTAGCTCTCACGTGGTACCACAAAATTGGTCGGACACAGGAACCTGCAAACACAGGATTTGGCCGACCATTTTTTTTACTGTCCTCAAAGGCAGCTATCGTACCATACAAGTTTCATACGATTTTTCGATAAAAAAATTTTGATGATTTTTTCATAAATTTGGTCGGACTGCAAAAACTGCCAGGTTAAGGTGAGGCCGACCAAGACCTACGTCAACAGGCTTATTTTAGCTATTATTATCCGTTTGTTTCATTCTATTTTTCGTTGAGGTAAATTGTAGCTCTCACGTGGTACCACAAAATTGGTCGGACACAGGAACCTGCCAACAAAAGATTTGGCCGACCACTTTTTTTTTACTGTCCTCAAAGGCAGCTATCTTACCATACAAGTTTCATACGATTTTTCGATAAAAATTTTTTGATGTTTTTTTTATAAATTTGGTCGGACTGCAAAAACTGCCAGGTTAAGGTGAGGCCGACCAAGACATACGTCAACAGGCTTATTTTAGCTATTATAATCCGTTTGTTTCATTCTATTTTTCGATGAGGTAAATTGTAGCTCTTACGTGGTACCACAAAATTGGTCGGACACAGGAACCTGCCAACACAGGATTTGGCCGACCACTTTTTTTTTTACTGTTCTCAAAGGCAGCTATCGTACCATACAAGTTTCATACGATTTTTCGATAAAAAATTTTTGATGATTTTTTTATAAATCTGGTCGGACTGCAAAAACTGCCAGGTTAAGGTGAGGCCGACCACTTTTTTTTTACTGTCCTCAAGGTCAGGTATCCTACCATACAAGTTTCATTCTATTTTTCGATGAGGTTTTTTTTGATGAATTTTTGTCCAACGTTTTTGCCATTTGTACAAAATCTGCCAGGTTAAGCCTAGGCCGACCAAGTGCGTTGGAATCTACTAAATGTCAGGTACCTCTACAGGGTAGGTATATTCTATTTTTTGATGAGGTTTGTTTCATGCAGCCGGCTCCCGGACTATTAAGATGCACTGTGTTGACACGTTAACAATAAGCGACCTCTGTACTTGTAAATAAATAAATAAATATTATAGGACATTTTTACACAGATTGACTAAGCCCCACGGTAAGCTCAAGTAGGCTTGTGTTGTGGGTACTCAGACAACGATATATGTAATATCTAAATACTTAAATACATAGAAAACAACCACGACTCAGGAACAAAGATCTGTATCATCATACAAATAAATGCCCTTACCAGGATTCGAACCCGGGACCATCGGCTTTGCAGGCCAGACCCGCCAGACCAGTCGCCAACTTGTAGCACCAGTAAGTTCATATTCCTTTAGATCCATAAGCTACTATGTTGGCTTACTATCTAACGCAGCATCAGCTTAGGCCAATTATGATGAATGAGGTATTGATCAATGAATTTCATTTTTGTAGCTCTTGTGACATACTTAGGCTACATTTTTAACTGACTTTCAAAAGATGGAGCAAAACAACAGGTTTATTTTAAACTTTTTACTTGTTAATTATTAGTTTTTAGCGTTGTTAATTATGAAAGTGACCACTTAATCTATTGACGACGAAGCTACCATATTATTGCGTGCTTAAAAGCTTTAAAGCTACGTAACAAAGTCTATAATTGATTGACTTTATCGTCTTAGATAACTTGGTAATTCTTGTTATACGCATCATCATAGTTGCTTTCCCAAAGAAACTACAAGGTCTAGTTTTTAAGTAAATAATTAACAAATTAAGCGAACTATCGCAGGTCTATTCATTGACATCAAATATATGGACTAGATTTGTTCGTAAACTTGACGTTAACTTTATTATGACTCGTTTCTAAGCTCTATTTTATATACCTATCGGATGCTCTAACATACAACTCTACAAAAATCAGCCTATATACGCCCCACTGCTGGGCACAGGCCTCCTCTCACTCGCGAGAGGGCTTGGGCTATAGTCCCCACGCTGGCCCAATGCTGATTGGGGACTTCACATACACCTTTGAATTTCTTTGCAGATGTATGCAGGTTTCCTCACGATGTTTTCCTTCACCGAAAAGCAAATGACCCTGTATTTTCCTTACATAATTTCCGAAAACTCATTGGTACGAGCCAGGATTTAAACCCGCGACCTCCGGATTTAAAGTTATAGTTAATAATGTATCATGCAATTTAATTTAAACATGTTGTTTTAAAATGAGCGATTGAGCGCGTAACTTCGATCGTATGGGAGCGGCTTTTTGTCGACGGAATCGTGTGACTTTTAAACGAGCAATTTGATAATGCAAGTCCATCAATTTCGTTAGTCTACGCTCTCAACAATATAACTAACCAAACTTTACGCTTTTTAGCCATAATAAGTAGTTGTTTTATTTATTATTAACCAGACGTGACGATAAACATTTCATGGGTGCGGGTTTTAAACAATTTAGTACCGTAAAAGATTTTTAAATCGATTTTTCGGATCGCAAACTTTGTTAACTACATTTTTTTGTTGTTTTTTTTTTATGCGTCAATAGTAACTTTTTTCCCATCCAATGGAGTTCAGTCATCTAACGCTAAAAACTAGCGCGATATTGCTGTTTTAAAAATGCATGATACAGAAATTTTTAAATGCCATTTAAAAAAAAAGCTTGCTGCCAAACTATTGAACAATATTCTGTTTAGCATACTCGTACAATGAACTTAGGGGACAACGAATCAAATTATTATATTAAATAATTTGTTTGAAATACGCCTAGAATAAAATAATAAAAAAATAAAATTGGGACGGGTACCTACAGCCGATGCCGTGACGGGGTTTAATTATTATGACGGTAAAACAAGATCGTCAGTAGAAATGTGCGAAAATCATATTTTCTATAGGACGATAACCGTTCGCGCCTACATTTGTTTTAAATTTGCCGTTTTTTTTCTATTGACGGAAATGGCCTGACAGAGTTTATGTAAGAATATAAACCGAAATACAGGGTCATTTTTGGACCGTTAGCCATATTGTGCGAGGTGATTAGGTAGGCCATACTGAACTCTGACTAACTCTGAAATCCCAAAACTTTTTTGGCCTTTTCATACATTTTGGTCGAGTGGATGTCGACGTTTTCAATGGGAAGGCCAATTTTTTTTGGAATTTCAGGGTTGGTCCCATAGAAAAAGTTGTTCAGTATGGCCTACCTAATCAGTAATCACCTCGCACAATATGGCTAATGATCCAAAAATGACCCTGTGAATATGTATACAACTCACCATTTCCGAAACATCCCATCCACCATCCATAGATACCTATCTGCATAGATGCGGCAGTCGTCATGGCAACGCTGTCGTTGTTTTGCCGATCGCACTGTCTATTCATTCGCTTTTTTCTTTTTTAAAACGGAAGCATAGGCACATGGCACGGGCAGACAATAGGCATGTAGCTGTGTCCCTTGAGTACTAGAAATCGAAATTCGCTAGCGGATAAACGTCCTTGACGTTTTAAATTTAGAGTTGAGTTTTGGTTGTCATTGGTGACCTGATTACGCGTCAGTGGGAGAAACGGGTTCAGGGGGGATATGAATGTTCTAGGGTAGGGTAGAATTTAGGGGTTTTCGGGTTTAGTCTTAAATTGGATATGAGGGTAACTTTTGGTATGGAGTATTAAGGCCTAGTCGTTTTAGCGGTAGGTTCTTGGAAGACCAATTCTTGACTTTAAATTGCTAAAAGTGGACCAATGATTAAGTGACATCCATAATTGACCGAGCGGTAGCGAAGGTCTCCGTTTCAGCTTGTGCAAAAATTGTTTCGTATGTCCGGATTGTCCGGCTGATGTTCTCTGCAGATCACAATTGGGTAGGTAAAGTTTTTTGAAGATAGGCAAATTAAATTTTTTTCCGATAGTATTTATTATAGCGATCACGGAAATACAGC